>NW_024424119.1:38980726-39065818 GCF_017311325.1 Ursus maritimus
TTTCTTTCTTTCTTTCTTTCTTTCTTTCTTTCTTTCTTTCTTTCTTTTTTTTTTTGAGAGAGAGCAAGCACTGTGGGGGGAGGGGCAGAGTGAGAGGGAAAGAGAGAATCTTAAGCAGGCTCCATCCCCAGTGGAGTGGGGAGCCTGACTAGGGCTCAACTCAGACTCAATCTGACGACCCTGAGATCATGACCTGAGCTGAAATCAAGTCAGTTGCTTAACTGACTGAGTCACCCAGGCACCCCAAATATGTATAGAGTGCACAGAAATAACAGTTTGATTCCAAATTAGTTTTATTGCAGTTTTGGATGTTTTAAGAAGATCTGACACTTCTATTTAAATATAAAAAGGCAAAATTTTATGGTGATGGTAATGAATATTACCTTAATTTATCAGGACAAGGATTCTGGAGCTCATGGCTAGACTATGGGAGATTCAGGAACCTCCTAACATTATTTTCAAAATTTTGCATATATGTTTATCTATGCATTTTTCTGCAAAAGGAGTTCATAAAAAATTTATAGAACTTTTTTTGACATTAGAATAAAATATAGCATAATGCTACTAGCAGTATTTTCTTTTAGTTTAAGAAAATGTACTTAAACTTCCTAATGCTTCCTTTATGGCTAGACTCTTCAGATGCCTGAAAAAATTTTTTTAAATCCATACAGGCCCAAAGCCTTATTACTAAAAATGGTAAAGTAAAGCAAAAATATACTCTAAAATAATATGAGTCTAGGGAACCTCCTTTAAGGTGGTAATGTCATCAAGTCAGAAGAATAGGAGGCTTGAGTACTGGTGACATATTGATAATAGAGCAAATTGGTATTTGTTTCTCAAATTCTATGGAAAAACTGACCTACTTTTAAGATTATTATGTATAACTTGAAAAGCTTTTGGAATAGTTTGATCCAGGTGGGAGCAGACTTTTGTTTGGAATGGATTATGCCTGGGCATACTTCCTGTGTCATCCCTAAATGCCTTCTTTGGAACATGTCCTCTATGGGCCGTATCACTGTACCTGAATATAGAATTGCTCACTGGTATCATATAACCCATGTATAGAGGAGTAAAATGATTCTTTGAAGTATATTTTGCATTTAACTGCTTACCATTACCTGAAAAGAGGCTGGTTAAGTGGTGAAACCATGCTTGAATGGGTAAAGGGAAAAAACTTATATTTGCCATTCATTGATAACTTTTCTAAGAATTTTATTTCAATGTTTAATATGTATCACAGGCTCAAAGTGATCAGGATTCTACTTCAAATAGATCATTTGTTAATTTTCTTAACAGGTTGTGCTTTGATTTAATTCTATTCAGTAGATGTTTGTTGAACATTTTTACTGTGTACAAAGCACTGTGCTGGATGCTATACATTTTTTCAAAGAAAAAGGGTCTGCTTCTTACCCTCCAGGGGGGAAGGTATATGAATGACTATGTCATGCTACAATAAAGGTATGAAGTGCTCTTGGGAGAATGGGAGGAGAGGTTTATCCTGAGAGAGCATACTTGGGGCACATTTCTTAAAGGAGATAGTGTTTGAGTGGGGCAACAAAAGAGAACTCTAAAGGCTAGCAGTAAGAGGAAGAGGGAGACAGGCTGGGATGACATGTTTGTGCATGGGCTGAACTGTGATAGTGTGAACATATTCAGGAAACGGTGAGTAGAATGATGCTAAAAGAAGAATTACTAGCGGCCAAATCATGAAGTTTGAATCCAGCTAAGTTTGATCTCTATTTTGAACCAAGTAGGAAGCTACGGAAGGTCTTTTGAGCAAGAAAATTCAGTTTAACAACACGTATTTCTCAAGAGCCTACTACATACTTGGTACTGTGCTGGGTGCCAGGAATATGAAGACAAACATGTTTCCTTTCTTTCAGGGGCTTAGAGTTCAGGAAGTGAAATGTTCAGAGCTGTATTTCAGAAATGTAATTGATGTCAATGTATATGATGCATCAAAGGAGGATGACTAGAAATAAGTAGATTAGTCAGAAGTTGCTTTAAAACTCCAAAAGAGAGGTGAAGGCCTGAATTTGGGAAAAAGCAGTGGGAGGAGAATGGAGAGAGGTATTCTGGAGACACTGCAGCTACTGATTAGGTTACAGTAGGAATCCCATAAACTAAGTGTGGGGAGGATGAGAAGTTGTGTTTTGGACATGCAGAGTTTGAGGCACCTGTGGGATATTCATGTGGAGATTCCCAGTACAATGCTAGAATATCGGTGCAGATCTTAAGAAAAGCCAGGAAAATTTTAAGGATTGTACTCAGAAATGAAAGCTAAATTTGTGGGAATTCTGAATTTATTAAGGAAAGAGTACAGTGGTAACAGAAGAGGACTGAGCCCTGAATTTGGGGGCATGTCTAAATTTCATAGTGGGACATGGAAAAAAGAACCAAGAAAGGACACTGGTTAGAGATCACTACAGCAGATAAAAAGAGTATATGTTCCTTAAGTGAACATTTTTCATCAATGGGTATTTACTTTTATTCATATCCTGCCAAGAGGTAATTAAGAGATAAAATATGACTATAAATTTATAAAAGGCGTTTAATTTTTCTTAAAATTTATTTATTTATTTGAGAGAGAGAGCACAAGCAGGGGGAGCAGGAGAGGGAGAGGGAGAAGCAGACTTCATCCCAGGACCCCCCAGATCATGACCGGAGCCAAAGGCAGATGCTCAATCAACAGAGACACCCAGGTGCCCCAAGGCACCCTTCTTTTAGAACAGAAGTTTAAGTGGAAAGAATATTTATTAATTTGAAAACTGTACTTTAAAGGCTTTTAAGCATTTTTTAGTTTACTAATTTAATGTTTCTTTGCAGTGGGCACCTGAGTTTAATTTTGCTTAATGAAAAATACAAACAAACATTTAAGAAAAGAATACCTTTATATCCAGTTCTTCTGATTTTAGCCCAAATGTTACCAAAGCTGCATAAATCAATGCTAGATGATGAAGTGTTCTTTCTGTAAGATGGTACCTAAAAAAAAAATTATATTACTATACTTGTACTCATTTGATACCTATTAGAAGATCATTTCATTTTCCACATTTCATGTTATGAGAATAATCTGGCTAAGATAAAGCTGTGTGACAGACTCAGAACTCTTTTAAGAAGATGGTCCCCCCCCCTCCATTCTTTAACAATCCAGTTGCATCTAGGGGATGCTGAGAGTGTGTTTGAGGGGAGAGCCCTTACCGGCTCCAGGGATGGCTATCTGACTGACACCAACTAAAATACTCTATACCCCTGGCCAAAGTAACAGGTTCAGATATGAACATGTGACCAGAGCTAGGATAACTAGAATCCTCCCTGGGTCTTTTTCTTGAACTGTTAGAAAAAACACTTCTTAAAAAATAATCATTACGTGATGTGATAGAGCTGTTAGCTAATATATATTGCAATATATAAATATATCAAATCAGCATGTTGTAGACTTTAAACTTACACAATCTGGTATGTCAATTATATCTCAATTAAAAGAACGCATTTCCCCCCCTATGGCTATTAAGGAGATCAGATGTGAGTCTTGAGCTATGGGTAGATATTTCTACTGCCTTTATCCACACTAAGTACCCTAAGCCCCCAAAAGGAAATTTATTGGCTCATATTAGTAGGAAGTCCAGGAGAAGACATTATTAGATCCAGGGACTCAAACTATGTCATTGAGACAAGGGCTCTCTTAATTTCTTGGCTCTCCTTTCTCTTGCTAGTTTTTTTCTCAGGCAAGCTTTTTCCATAAGAGTGGCTGACAAGAGCGGTTTACTGTGCCTAAACTGTTTGTACAAACAATGTGGTTTCTGCTGAACACCTGCTTTTTTTCTTGGGAGTCTAGAATTTTGCTATGTGCTAGGCAGAGGGTGCCTATATGACCAGTCCTTAGTGAAAGCCCTGGGCATTGAGTCTCTAGAGAGTTTCCCTGGTACACAACATTTTACAACATTTACAACTCTTTCCTGTGGAAATTAAGCACATTCTGTGTGATTCTACTAGGAGGAGATTCCTGGAAGCTTCCTTCTAGCTTCCTCTGGATTTTGTTCCATGTACTTTTTCCCTTTGCTGATTTTGCTTGGTAAGCATTTACTATAATAAATCATAGTCATGATTACAAGTACATGCCGAGTCCAGTGAATCCTCTTATCAAATCATCAAACTTGGGGGTAGTCTTAGGGATTCCTTTTTTGTTTGTTTTTTTAAAGATTTTATTTATTTATGTGACAGAGAGACAGCCAGCGAGAGAGGGAACACAGCAGGAGGAGTGGGAGAGGAAGAAGCAGGCTCCTAGCAGAGGACCCCGATGGGGGACTCGATCCCGGTACGCCGGGATCACGCCCTGAGCCGAAGGCAGACGCTTTAACGACTGCGCTACTCAGGCGCCCCAGTCTTAGGGATTCCTAATACATTTTCTTAAACAGGAACTAATGGCATGAACTACTGAGGTAATTCAAGCAATTTTATTTTGTATGTTGAATTTTCCTCATTTGGTCAGTTGATTAAGATACTTCTTAAATGTTTCATACATCTAAAAATATAGAACTGAGATACCTAGAAGTCTGAAAATAACTACATTTTATAATAACATCTTATTGTGAATAAATAACTTCATATCCTGAACATAAAATTATCTCAGACTATTACATAATTGGGGTTTTTTTCCCATGAAAATCTGGGTAAAAATAAGTTTGAATCCCCTCTTTTTTGCTGTATTTCAATTACACCTCTGGAACATAGGTGAATAGCAATCTAAGAACAACTTAAATTTTTTTCCAAAACAGTTTCATCTATAGGATACTTCCAAGATCTTGATAAAGCTTAAATGCTGTACAAGCAAGTTCCAAGCTTAAAATGCTATACAGCCTTTACTAATATTCAAAATGAAGATTTCAGACCTAAATTATTATTTTTATTTTTCAATTTTGGTAGAAAGGAAAAACAAAGTTATATGACTTGCTAGAGGTTGTTGTTAATAGAAAAAGAAATAACCAAGCTGTTTGGACTCTTAAATTTTAACTTATACTTATCCCCACATAATAATAATTGTATACAAAGAGCTTGGTACAGTAGGTAAACAAAAATGGAATCAAAGTGGAAAGTCATCACATATTCAATGTCAAATAAGGAAAGATCTCTATACCTTCTCTAATAACTAAATAATGTATTTTTAAAGATTTTATTTATTTGAGAGAGAGAGAGAGCATGAGCGGGAGGAGGGTCAGAGGGAGAAGTAGACTCCATGCTGAGTAGGGAGCCCGATACAGGGCTCAATCCCAGGACCTCAGGATGGTGACCTGAGCCAAAGGAAGCCAAACTAACCAGACTAAATAATATTTTAAAAACTTCTACTATAAGTGATGTGATACTGTAGAGATTTAAAAAAAAAAAAGGAGACTAGTTTGCAATTTAGTGGGAAAGATTCATTCACTTGATCAAGGAATATTTACCAAGCATCTATCATATGAAACAATATGCAGTGCCATGGGGCAAGTACTCCAAAATGATAATACAAAGCAAAATGTGATAAATATCAAAGATGAGGAAAAGATAGCAAGCTAAGGAGTGCAAAGGATGGAGAGGTCACAATTAACTATTTGTGTGCATGAGATGGGGGTATTAAGGAAAGATAGAATAGAAAAAGTGATATTTGGGGGCAGGTTTTGAAAAATAGTCACAATTTCACCAGATCAGTTGTTGGAAATAGAGAATACTGTAGAAAGAGAGAAATGTATCAGCAAAAGTAGAAGTGGGAAAGTAAGGACCATGTTTGTGAACCAATGAGCAATCCTTCTGGCTGAAATGGAAAACAGTGAAAATTAAGCCTGAAAATATAGGTCAGGATTATATTCTGAAGACTTTGAATATTAGGGTGAATAGTATGTATGTATACAGTAGATAATAGGGAAGTCAGTGAAGGCTTTTTATCAGAGTGAAACAGTGAAAGCCTGGTTTTGGGAATATTAATTGAATGTATGAAAGATTATGGAGGGTAACATGGAGAGCCATGAGGTGGGAAAACAGTTGGTAGCCTATTTTAACAGTCCACATAAGATCTGAACTAAGATGTTGGTAATACATGGAGAGAGGGGATAGATTAAAGAGGCTAGTGGTTACATCCATAAGATATGTTTTCTAATTTTGGTGACTAAAAGAAAGGCAATGGTCATAAATAGCCAAAGGGCAGAAAAGAGGAGACACTGTTTTGGAGGAGACAGAGAATATAATGAATTCACCCTGGAAAATGTTAAGTTTGAGAGCCTATAAAATATCAGGGTGGAAATATGTAATAGAAAATTAGAAATACATGTCAGGAATTTCAAAGAGAGACTGAAGCTGCAGATATAAATATAAAATTATAGGTAGAAAGATGCTGATCGAAGCGATGGCAGTGGGTAAGGTTTCTAATGGATTGAATAGAAGAAAGAGAATTCAGATGTATCTGGAGACTGGGACAAGGAAGAAGAGGTAAAGACAGAGAAAGAGTAGTAGAGAGAAGATCAAAACTGTGAAGTGTCATGGGACTGAAGAGCTTCAAGTAAGGAAGCACTGATAACGTCTTCAATACTTCAGAGCAGAGAAAGATAAAAATACTTTTGGAGGTGGAAGTGATCCTGAGAGAAAGATTAGTACAGGCGTAGGAAGAAAAGTCAGACTGCAGAGAATTAAAAAAGGAGGTGGAAGCTGTGGGTTCATAAAATTTTGAGATGAAGGGAAGAAGGGGCATTTAATGATAACTTGAGCCAGTATGTTGGCATGGATTTTTGGTAATTTTTAAGTTAAGCACATCAATGAAACAAAGAATTGCAAGGTGCTACTTAGTTGGTAAATTTAATGAGCTTTTAGAGAGAAATGATATAAGAATGGCATCTTTTAACAGACAATTCCAGAACTAAAAAGTAATAAAAAGTGAAACACATAAAGCAGCGACTCTTAGTGAACTAGAGGAGATTGATTTGCACAGAATGTCCAGCAGAAATACGTCATCTCCAAAATTCTGATTTGTTTTCCTATGGGCATGATTCCACCTCGAAGATCCCTGACTCAAAGCAAACTAGATGAGCAAATGGAAAATTTGCATAGCTACTTTTATTCAAGGAAGAGGACCAAATAACTTAAGAAATATAAACGTGACTTTGGATGAAGAAATGTTTACTTACTCTGAGTTTAATGTTTTTTTGGTATATAAGATTATCCAACAGTAGCTGTATTGGAATGATAATGCCATCAGTCTCATAATGATATTGTCTGATGCCTTCTCACAATTCAATTCTTCTAGGTCCTACCAGAAAATAAATACAATAAAAAGATTCACTAGGTTGAATAGTTGTTATGAAATTATTAACATATTTCAATATTCTATTTTATATATATCATATATATATGATATATATCAACTTGAGAAGAGTTATGGGTATGGGCTTCCATTTTGTGGAAAAATTAAAATCGCACTGGAAGTAGTAGGGGAAAAGCTATAGTAGATGTCAATCAGCAAATGATAGCTTCAGCAAGGAAGGCTCATGAATCTCCCAAAGTCCTAGATATGAAGAAAGCAGCCTATATGCTGCCCCTATTTGGGGAAAGTCCTTTGTAGACAGGGATTTGGCTACTCATAAAATATGTTTAAAAACTCATGGGATAATCTGCGCTGAATGCTTATTTAAGGAAGATGATAAAGAAGCCATCATGGACTTCAGGAATTGCTCTCTAATGGTCTAGGATCCTCTTTTTCCTTTAATGCAATTAATTTTTTTTTCAAAGTTACATTCTATTTTATTTTATTTTATTTTATTTTATTTTAGAGAAAAAGCATGCACAAGTGGGGTTGGCTGGGGCAGAGGGAGAGGGAAACAGAGAATCTTAGAGAATCTTAAGCAGGCTGCACGGAGCTCAACTTGGGTCTACAATTAATTTTTGATAGAATAAATGATTCAGGAAGTGTCTTACTCTAACAAGTTATGTAACTATGAATTAAAATTAAAAGTTTCCCAAATGGTATTTCTCCCTAAATAATTGTTTTTTTTTTTTTTAAAAAAACTTTAGGGGTGTCTGGGTGGCTTAGCCAGTTAAGCATCTGCCCTTGGCTTAGGTCATGATCCCAGGGTCCTGGGATAGGGCCCCAGATCGGGATCCCTGCTCAGCCGGGCACCTGCTTCTCCCTCTCCCTCTGCCACTTCCCCTGCTTGTGCTCTCTCTCTCAAATAAATAAAAAAAAATCTTTTTAAAAAGCTTTAAATATGTAAGACATGGTAGCTCTTAAGAAACCTTTAAACAGAGCTTTGTTTTTCCATTATATAATTCTTAGATTGCTAACATTTGCTCATGATCAGACTTCTACTTTACCATACTTGCCACGAATTTATATTCCATACCATCAAACTTGGTTTCTGCTTCCCACTTCCACCCTGCTGAATTAATTTCATTGTAATTTGTACTCCAATCAAGCAAACATATCAGGGAGATTCAGTCAAGAATTTGTACATCTTAAACAGGCCAATTAATTACGAAGAAATTGAGTCAGTGATAAACAACCTTCCAAATAACAAAACTCCAGGCCCGGACGGTTTTCCTGGGGAATTCTACCAAACATTCAAAGAAGAAATAATAACCTATTCTCCTAAAGCTATTTCAAAAAATAGAAACAGAAGGAAAGCTACCAAACTCATTCTATGAGGCCAATATTACCTTGATCCCCAAACCAGGCAAAGACCCCCTCAAAAAGGAGAATTACAGACCGATTTCCCTAATGAATATGGACGCCAAAATCCTCAACAAGATACTTGCTAATAGAATCCAACAGTACATTAAAAGGATTATCCATCATGACCAAGTGGGATTCATACCTGGGATGCAAGCATGGTTCAACATTCGCAAATCGATCAGCGTGATGCATCATATCAACAAGAAAAGACTCAAGAACCATATGATCCTCTCAATCGATGCTGAAAAAGCATTTGACAAAATACAGCATCCTTTCCTGATTAAAACCCTTCAGAGTGTAGGAATAGAAGGTACATTTCTCAATCTCATAAAAGCCATCTATGAAAAGCCTACTGCAAATATTATTCTCAATGGGGAAAAGCTGGAAGCCTTTCCCTTAAGATCAGGAACTCGACAAGGATGCCCACTCTCGCCACTATTATTCAACATAGTACTAGAAGTCCTTGCAACAGCAATCAGACGACAAAAAGGGATCAAAGGTATTCAAATCGGCAAAGAAGAAGTCAAAATGTCTCTCTTTGCAGATGACATGATACTCTATATGGAAAACCCAAAAGAAGCCACTCCCAAACTATTAGAAGTTATAGAGCAATTCAGTAACGTGGCGGGATACAAAATCAATGCTCAGAAATCAGTTGCATTTCTATACACGAATAACGAGACCGAAGAAAGAGAAATTAGGGAATCCATCCCATTTACAATAGCACCAAAAACCATACGTTACCTTGGAATTAACTTAACCAGAGACGTAAAGGACCTATATTCTAGAAACTATAAATCACTCTTGAAAGACATTGAGGAAGACATAAAAAGATGGAAAGATATTCCATGCTCATGGATCGGAAGAATTAACATAGTTAAAATGTCCATGCTACCCAGAGCAATCTACACTTTCAATGCTATCCCGATCAAAATACCAAGGACATTTTTCAAAGAACTGGAACAAACAGTCCTTAAATTTGTATGGAAACAGAAAAGGCCCCGAATCTCCAAGGAACTGTTGAAAAGGAAAAACAAAGCTGGGGGCATCACAATGCCGGATTTCGAGCTGTACTACAAAGCTGTGATCACAAAGACAGCATGGTACTGGCACAAAAACAGACACATAGACCAATGGAACAGAATAGAGAGCCCAGAAATGGACCCTCGGCTCTTTGGGCAACTAATATTTGATAAAGCAGGAAAAAACATCCGGTGGGAAAAAGACAGTCTCTTCAATAAATGGTGCTGGGAAAATTGGACAGCTACATGCAAAAGAATGAAACTTGACCACTCTCTCACACCATACACAAAAATAAACTCCAAATGGATGAAAGACCTCGATGTGAGACAGGAATCCATCAAAATTCTAGAGGAGAACATAGGCAGCAACCTCTACGACATCGGCCAAAGCAACCTTTTTCATGACACATCCCCAAAGGCAAGAGAAACAAAAGATAAAATGAATTTATGGGACTTCATCAAGATTAAAAGTTTCTGCACATCCAAGGAAACAGTCAGAAAAACTAAGAGGCAGCCCACGGAATGGGAGAAGATATTTGCAAATGACACTACAGATAAAGGACTGGTATCCAAGATCTACAAAGAACTTCTCAAACTCAATACACGAGAAACAAATAAACAAATCAAAAAATGGGCAGAAGATATGAACAGACACTTTTCCAATGAAGACATACAAATGGCTAACAGACACATGAAAAAATGTTCAAAATCATTAGCCATCAAGGAAATTCAAATCAAAACCACACTGAGATACCACCTTACGCCAGTTAGAATGGCAAAAATAGACAAGGCAAGAAACAACAATTGTTGGAGAGGATGTGGAGAAAGGGGATCCCTCCTACATTGTTGGTGGGAATGCAAGTTGGTACAGCTACTCTGGAAAACAGTGTGGAGGTCCCTTAAAAAGTTAAAAATTGAGCTACCCTCCTCCACATTCTTGCAAACTCTTTCTCAAATAATAAAAGTTTTTAAAAATTTAAATAAATAATAAAATAATCATAATAAACCCAATGCATGTTTTTTGTGAATATGTATTTTAACATGGACAGCACTGGAGGAGATAATGCTAAGTGAAATAAGTCAAGCAGAGAAAGACAACTATCATATGATTTCTCTCATCTATGGAACATAAGAACTAGGATGATCGGTAGGGGAAGAAAGGGATAAAGAAAGGGGGGGTAATCAGAAGGGGGAATGAAACATGAGAGACTATGGACTATGAGAAACAAACTGAGGACTTCAGAGGGGAGGGGGGTGGGGGAATGGGATAGACCGGTGATGGGTAGTAAGGAGGGCACATATTGCATGGTGCACTGGGTGTTATACACAACTAATGAATCATCGAGCCTTACATCGGAAACCGGGGATGTACTGTATGGTGACTAACATAATATAATAAAAAATCAATAAAAAAAAAAAACCCGAAAAAAAAAAAAAAAAGAATTTGTACATCTTAAACCCAAACTATAGGGATTTTTTAAAGAGAATTTTTCTTTCTTCTTTTTTTTAAACCGGCTTACTTATAGGCACTCCTCACTTACCTTAGAGGAAATCCCATATTACTTATCATGGATTAATATACTACCACCTTTTAAGAAACATAGTGGCTAGGATTTGATTTTTAAGGTTTTCAACACTAATTATTCTATAAATATATTTTAAAATAGGTCAATATATAACATTAAAGATTCCATATTTGCTTTGTCTCCTCAAAGTATGTTAAAAATTACAAGGCCTTAAAGAAGCTTGGTAATAGTCATTTCCCATAGTGATAATTTTAATACTTGTCCATTTGCAAAGTTTTGGAAGAAAACACTAATGGATTATAGTTAAGCTCTCTATAGTCAAGCTAATAATAAACTACACAATTATATATATTGTACTCTATTTACTTTGTATTTTTTACTGTATAATTTTACCTGCAAAATTATGGCAGTGTGTTCATCAATTGTCACCACTACATAACACTCTGTACCTCCAAAGAGTTTCAGCGACTCACTGCAGCATCTCTCCACTAGTGTGATATTATACCTATAAAATACCATATTTTTGGGTGACATAATGAAATGGCTAAGAAAAATTCTTTAAGAAAAGCTGTATTGTCCTCTTGCATATTAAATTATTTGAACTACTGTGCTTTTTCTTTCATACATCAATTTATTCTACTTTGTAAATTTGAGGAATGAAATAATGATTTATTCAGTATATATGACAAATTAGTTGAGATGTGCATTGCCTTAGGTATTTCATTTAGAACTTCACAGTCCTATTTCCCATGCAATATTTAAAGCCCTCTAAATAAGAACACTCATTCTCAATATTATCAATGACCCAAAGATATGACCATAAAACTCACAGGAAAAAAAAGACACATTAAGTGTTCATATTTGCTGGTAACGAAAGAAATGAAATTAAGATATAAATTTAGACAATAATGAAATATTTTTTCTTCACAAGATTGACATATATTGCCAGAAAAGATAATATTCAGTAATTATGATGGTGTACTATAGGGAGAGAAGTGTAACTTGACATAGACTCTCTGGAAAACTACTTCTATGTGATATAATTTCATGCTTCAATAAGAGAGAAATATGCCACATATATAGCACAATGTTTTTCCATTTAGGATATATATACCTTTGCTAAAGTTATGAAATCGATAACTTACTTGGATTCTAGCAACTGAAGTATTTCTGGAGTATTAAGAAGTCCTTCAGATGCAAAAAACACATATGGAACCTGAATTTCCAAAAGAAATCCACCAAAACTATCCAGCAGGTTGCTTCCTGAATAAGAGAAAGTTTATAAATATTTCTCCTTTTTCTCATCCTTCAGGTCTTTCTCTTTTTTACTAAACATGAGAACAGCAAGTGTATGTTCAAGGAGCAGTACAAAAATAAAACATTCATTGTAAAAAATCATAAATCAGAATACAGAAAGGTCTGAAGAATAAAATAAAAACCATATGTTATCCTACCACCTAAAAATAGAACAGCATTAACAGAACTTACTAAAACTACCATATGATTCGTTAACAGGAAAATAATAAATACCTCAATAGATAAATGGACAAAGAACATTAATAGGCAACTTACAAAAGAATGGCTATACAAGATCAATTCACAGCTGAAAGATATGGATAATCAAAGACATTATCTGTAATATAGCTATAAAATATTTCATGCCTATAATTCTGTCAAAGACTTAAAAGAATAATAATACCTACTCACAGTAAAGATATTGGGGAAAGTATTCTCTTATACTTTCTGCACAAATATGAATTGAGATAGCATTTCTGGAAGGATATTTGGCAATATATAAATGTGTGTATACCTTTGACCCAGCAACTCACTTTATTTCTTAGAACAAGTATATAAAAATAAATAAGATTTATGAGCTACTATAAATCTTACACTATAATAGTGGAAAATTGAGAGATTGTGAATGCTCCAAATAAGGAACTGGCTGAATCAATTAAGTTCATCTTTGAAAGAATGGAAGAAGCCTCTACATATAAACTGGGATACTTATCTTTTATCTTTTTGGGGGCCCTTATTTAATCAACTTAACATTTACTTCTATATATCAAAAATTCCAAAGTAATCATTATGGTGACTATATTTTTAGAATTGAATTGGAATATCTCAGAATTCAAACTTCCCACTCAGACTTGAGGTGGATAGAAAATAACTTATGGCAAGTATTGAAAGGGATGCATTGGGACTTAAAGTGTACAGGGTTTTTAATTTAATAATGTGAGAATTCACAACCTGAGTCATGTGAAGTGTTGCTGAGAAATACAAAGAAACCAAATGATATACAAAGTGGTTTTAGACTCTTTTCAAAGTGTTTGTGTAAAAATTTTTTTTGCACACTCAGTTTTCTGAATCAGTCAATATACTACGACAGAATTTTCCCCTAAAATTCAATAAAAATACTATTGCATAGAAGTATCAGGTGAAGATTAGAGATAATGGTAATAAATTGTGCTATTATAAGTAAAATTTAGAAGGTAAAGGGATGAAGACAAATATAACTGTAAAGTTTACTTTTCAAATGAGGACTATGAAGTAAGGGGTAAAGAACTGGCCCAAGGTCACATGGAGTGCTGAGGTTAGAGCTTGAACTCAAGTCCTTAAATGCCATTGCTCATTCTTTTTCCACAGATAAGAAGTAGAAAACAGACAATTTCCATTCTATCACCACAACAGAAGGATTTTAGCTTAAATCCTTACTCTTTAAAACTGTGTCTGGAAGAATCACTTTGAAGACCTTGTGAGGAATGTTCAACTTCTCGCAGTGTTTAGTCCAACAAGAGTTTTCTACAAAATTGTATTCCACCACAAATGAGAAGTTACTCCAGGGAAAATCTGATCCAATATATTGATTATGTACAACCACACAGGAACTTGTACTGAAGACAAAACAAAGCCAAGAAAATGGAATTATATTTGCATCATTAATTATTTGGAGGGCCAAAAGAGTACTGTTTTTGGCTATTGTATTCTTCTCTAGTCTGTGCCTGCTTATCTTGGAAAGGCACTGGTGTATTTTCTGTTGATTTGTTTTCCAATTGTGCTAATTCCTTTTTATCTTTCTTTTTGATGGTCATACACTAAAAAAAAATTTTTTTAAAGATTTTTAAAAAAGATTTTATTTATTTATTCGAGAGAGAGAGAGAGAGCCAGCCCAAGGCGGGGGGGGGGGGCAGAGGGAGAAGCAGACTCCCCACTGAGCAGGGAGCCCTACGATGATGATGATGATGACGACGACGACGATGATGATGACGATGATGATGTGGGGCTTGATCCCAGGACCCTGGGATCATGACCTGAGCCACAGGCAGACGTTTGACTGAGCCACCCAGGTGTCCCTTTTAAGATTTTATTTTTAAGTAATCTCTACATCCAATGTGGGGCTCAAACTCATGACCCCGAGATCAAGAGTTGTGTGCTCTTCCAACGGAGCCAGCCAGGTGCCCCTATGGTCATACATTTTTTTAAAAGAACAGGATCTGTGGACTACTTCACATTCTGAAATGCAAGGGGCCCTAATTTTATTAACTGAGTCCTATCAATAACAGAAAAGTCACTGTGAGAATTCATTTTCTTACACATGTGAGGTTTCATCTTTGAGGATCTACATAATAGAATATTATCTGACAATTTTGAAATGATTTTTCTTTTTCTCAATGAGCTTCATAGGTGATTTAGCAACAACAAAAAACATGGATACTTAAATATCATGTTTATCTTTCCTATCTTCAAATTCCATATAATAGCACTCATTGTAATGAAAATTCTCTACTGCTGCTTTCTGTCTAGAGCAATCTAGATAGATAATAGACATAAGTTAAATGCTTTTATGGGCTTCTATTTGATTTACAACTCCTCTTTTTATTATCTGGATCCCAGTATTAGAAATAGAAATTTCTACATAAAATAAGGCACAATTAAAACATTTTTAGACAAGTCAACACTAATTTTATTATTAGCACGCTCTCACTAAAAGAATTTCTAAAGGATGTACTTCAGGAAGAAGGAGAACTTGAAAGAGAGGAAGAAGATATAAGAAAAAATGCTGAGCAAAAAAAACCCCTGAAACTGGTATAAACAAGGGTAGATCTAAATGGGTACTTCCTGTACTAACAGTGACACTGATAATGATAAGTTGGGAATATTAAAGCAAGATTGAACTAAAATTCTGGACAACAATATTATATAATACATAAGGCAATGACCTGAGCTCAAATATTCTAATGTAAAACACTTTTCAGGACAAGGAGAGATACACTGATTCATTTCAGGTTTTATTAAACCTTTTTTTTTTTTAATTTTAACTTAACTTTTTTTTTTTATTAAACCTTCTAAAAAGTTAAATTCCAGGAGAAATTGCGCTTTTCCTGTGGAACTGGTATGCTTATTCCCCACAGGTGAAGAAATACATTTTTACCCATTTAAAACACGTTCAGGTTCCAGAAAATCTTTCCTTTTGTTTGAATGTAAGACAGTCAATGTTAAACCTGTTGGGAAAAAAAGAGTAATACAAAAAAGTGTTTTTCAGTGTTTTGTTCATATATAATTTTTAGGTGTTCATATATTTCACTACCATAAAAATGAATTAAAGATCTGTGAACAAGGAAACTGCTTAAAATACAATTTGCTGGATTATTTTTCTGTCTGTGGGTATCAGAAAATTTGAAGCATGGGCAATATTTCTGGTGTGTGTATATGTTTTGTATATATAAGCATGGAAATTCTGAATTTATTATGTAAAATAATAAAATGTATCAAAATCTTAATTTTAAAGTAGCCAAATTAAACACTCATCAATTCTGTGCATTTAATTTTACTTTGCTAAAAATCATGGTTGATTTCACCTTTTTTCTCTAGTCAAAAATTTAAGTACATAACTAAATCACAAGAGACTACATTTTGATGTCTTTTTTCCTTTCTATTGGCTGTATGAGAAGCAGAAGACCCACCATCTGCTCCTTAGATTCACTTCTGCCTAATTATAATTTAAGTTTCTTATGTTACTGATTTTTTAACAAAATACAATAAATTTCAAAAAATTCTGTAGCCACACATACAGTTTATTTTTGGTAGACATCATTGGTTTAAGAATAGCTAATTCTAGTTAAAATAAATTTTACACTTTATTGGTGTATTTTTGTCAGTTGTAAAGTTGACAAAAGCATAATGTGATAATGACAGAGTAATGCTCAATAATTTCATGTTTACTTGGCTTGATATGACAATAGTTTTGGTAGCAGTAAGAAGAGGATGAGTAGTATTTCTCTTTTGTATATATATTTATAAGGTCATATTATTAGTATTATTTTATTTTATTTTTTAAAGATTTTATTTATTTATTTGACAGAGAGACAGCGAGCGAGAGAGGGAACACAAGCAGGGGGAGTGGGAGAGGAAGAAGCAGGCTCCCAGTGGAGGAGCCTGATGTGGGGCTCCATCCCAGAACTCCAGGATCACGTCCTGAGCCAAAGGCAGATGCTTAACGACTGAGCCACCCAGGCACCCCTATTATTAGTATTATTTTAAAAGATTTTATTTTTAAGCAATCTCTACACCCAACGTGGGGCTCAAATTCAAAATGCTGAGATCAAGAGTTGCATGGTCCATAAACTGAGCCCCCCAGGCACTTCAGGCTCATACTATTTAAAACCTAATCTCTAGCTGATTTGTCTTAGCTGTAAGCTCAAAGCAGATTACTGACTAAGTGCATTACTAGATCTTGTAAGCACAGAGAAGATAAAACCATATTTCTACTTTCTAACACTAGACAGAAAAAGAAAAAGACCTCATTCCTAGACACAGAGGAGAGCTGCTTGTTAGAAAGATGGGAAAAACATTTTTTCAGCTTAGAGAGTCAAATTTATTTTTGTGTCAGTAAACCTTGTTGAAATAAAATAGTAGAGTAGTGATGACATAATCCCAAAAGCCAAAAGAAATAGAATGTTCAGCATGAAGCCTACATAAGAAAGTGATATATACAGTAATAATTTGTCCTTGTGTCTTAATTACATCAAAGGAAAAGGTGCCCCATTAAGTAGGTTTAAGTATTCTTCTCTGTGGGGCAGGAATATTTCCTCAGTCTCTTCACAAAAGTATTACTTCAGTTACCCAAATCCCTTTGTTTCACAATGCTACATTGCTCAGCACTTTTCTAATTAAAAAAAAAAAATGTTTTCAGTTACCCTGATTCCAGACAGGTGTAGCAAGTTCAGCCTCATGATTGTTAACTACTATTTTAACATTTTGGTACTAGCAAAATCTTGTGAATTTAGTGGATAAGACCTCATCTTCCCAGGACAAGAAAACTGGATGAAATAATAAAATCTAAGTTTGCAAATCTGGACTCTAGACACATGATAATGTCTAGAAATAGCACCTTATAAAGTTCTGCTTGAAAGTCTTCCATTCTCACATTACTATAATTAATTAATTTTGCTAAGCAGACATTTGCAATATTTGTATACAGTTCAGTTCAATCTTTTTCACTAGTCTCAGTCTACTAGGTATATAGAGAGGTATTCATTACTGCAATTATTCAATTTGTTTTTATTAAGTTCCTTCTATATTCCAGACATTTTTGTGGGTGTTGGGAATTCAAATTAGGGCATGGTCCTTATCCTCCAGAAGCTGACATGCTAGTGAGGGAAAGAGNNNAGAGACTCAGTTGTTATAGCCTAGGATGGTAAGTAGTGCCTTAGAAGTATGCACATAGGGGCGCCTGGGTGGCACAGCGGTTAAGCATCTGCCTTCGGCTCAGGGAGTGATCCTGGCATTGTGGGATCGAGCCCCACATCAGGCTCCTCCGCTATGAGCCTGCTTCTTCCTCTCCCACTCCCCCTGCTTGTGTTCCCTCTCTCGCTGGCTGTCTCTATCTCTGTCAAATAAATAAATAAAATCTTTAAAAAAAAAAAAAAGAAGTATGCACATAATACACTGAGAGCACAAGGGAAAGCATTTAAATCAAAGCTTCCTGAGCAAATGTTTTAACTAATTTTTAAAGGATGTGTAGCAGTTAGCTGCTAAAGAAGGGAGAGGAGTGCTACTATAGCAGGAACAGGAGGCATAAAGGCATAGGAAATAGGAAAGGCATAAAGGCAAAGGAGATAGGAAACAGCATGATAAATAGTCTGGTGGGGTTACAGCAAAGACATCTTTGGAGATGGCCGAAGATACAATTTATGGAGGGAAGAGAAACAGTAAACAATGGGTGACATAGGTTGAGGGTGGTATTTTATTTTTAATACTGGAGGGCTTAATGATTAAGGGAGAGTCATTTGAGAGGAAGATTGGGCGAGGAAATAACTGATGGGAACACACTGATGTGGGAAGAGATGGGATCCAAAGCAGAAGTGAAAAATTGGTTTTCCAAGGGAGGAGGTTCACCTCCTTTATAAAGAGGAGGAAAAGATAAAAGAATAGAAGAAATGAAGGTAAGTTTGTAGATGGCAAGGTCGTAAGATGAAATGTTGTTAAGAGGTATTAAGAGCCCATACAAGGTCAGAGAAGTTAAGTTTGTAGTGGTACTAAACTATCTGATTTTCTCTAATATTGCTCAGGAGCTCAGGTACAGGAACAGATGGGTTAAATGTCTTGATGGATTCAGGGGCGCCTGGGTGGCTCAGTCGTTAAGCGTCTGCCTTCGGCTTAGGGTGTGATCCCGGAGCCCTGGGATCGAGCCCCGCATTGGGCTCCCTGCTCTGCTGGGATCCTGCTTCTTCCTCTCCCACTCCCCCTGCTTGTGTTCCCTCTCTCCCTGGGCTGTCTCTCTCTCTGTCAAATAAATAAATAAAATCTTCAAAAAAAATGTCTTGATGGATTCAGAGCTGAGATTTAAATGGAAGGTACACTAGAAGGACAAGACTGATTAAAGTTATGGGCACATCACCAAGTCTGGAAAGATAAAAATGTGAAAGAAAAAAAAAACAGGAGTTGACTGATTACAGATCTCTAAGTTGCTGAATATCATGGAAGAGATAAGACAGCTGTGGACAGTGAGCACTGTATCAGAGTTTAAAGTCCAGAAGTAGCACAGTTCTGCATTATTACAAGGTCAATGGCATAGCCAAGGAGTGAATATCATTTCTTCTGTGGAAGCAAATGAAACTATAAGGTCAGAGTGTTGAATGAGTCATTCACATTAAAGACACCTAGGATAATGGCAAAACTAGGAGTGAAAAGAATACCACGAACCAGGTGCACAACTGTCCATGGATGATGGGAAATGTTGGGTGGTTACTAGATGATGGCAATATGGAGTGGTAGAGAATGGTGTGGCAATATTGCATAGCCTCAGAGGATAGAGAAATAATGTTTTGGAAAGGATAATGGAAAGCAAGAAATGGCCCTTTCAATCCTATGATATATATATATGGGAGAGAATTATCAGCTTATATATGAAAGGGATACAGGGGAAGCTGTATCATCGTGGAAAGCTGGGCTGGCTTAAGACACGGAGATAAAAAAGGAAAAGAGTTTATATATAAGCAATGGGTTCTATGGCAGAAGGTGGAAAGTGTTGGCAGAGGGGGCAATAGTGGGTAGAAGAGTTGAAGAATAACACTAGAACAAGACAGACCTTGGTTCAAATCCTGATTTCCTCACTGAACTACCTGTGAGGTGTGGCATGTTACAACACCTTTATGAACTTTAGTTTCTTTATTTGGAAAACTGATTTATAGAGTTGTTGTAAGTATATAGAATTAAGCAACTAGGAGGCAATCAATAAAAGGTGTCAATTGATAATAACAATATACACAAAAGTACATTTAATGTACATGTAAGTACATTATAGTATATTTATATTGCAGACTTAAAGTCCAGATTTATTTAAAAACTGGTTAGATTCTACTGAGTTATATACTTTTAAAGAATGTATTTTATGGTATGTTATTATATCTTTATTTTAAAACTTAGATCACTACATTTCTATATGTTCCAAACATCTTATCAAATGAAGCATAACTTAAAACTCCCTACCTTCCATTTTGTTAAGGATTTTAATGAGTAAATGTTTTTCACCATCTGAGTCCATTCTTATTATAATCAGCACCTGATCAAAAATAAGAATTTCATGTATCTCTGAATAATTATTCTTTTTCATAGTTTTGCTACTGTGACAAAATAACAAGCTTGATTGGTTACATACAAAAAGATTACCAAGTAAATATTTGTGCTGTAAAAAATGTTAGTGCTTAAACACAAAGGAATAAATTCTGGTAAGATCAAATATCAATGAGGAAAATATTCTGGAGTGGGGCATTCTTAGCATCCATATACTCCCATATGGGTGACTGTATACATAAATTGTCTCTACCTGCATTGTTAGTGTTAAATGCAACTCAGACAAGTTTGAATTGGTTGGAAAAAAGCAATGATTTGTTGCTATGCTTTCCTAGTTATCGTTATAGCTTTTTTTTGGTGGCAGTGGAGGAGGACAACAAATAAATTTCAATTTTTAAATTTCTTACATTTTACTTTATTTTAATGACAAGCAAGTTATCTAAGTAACCACAGAGCTGGAGATAAAGACACAGGGGAGACAAAGAAAAAAAGAAGAAAAAGGCCAAATTTGTATACAGATTTAGCATAAAGCATTTGAAATGTTTTTCAGCTTGAAAACATTTAAGAAAGTGTTTACTCTTAAGTCTTTATCTATATAACCTTCATGTGCTTGAGGTAGGGTGGGCAAAAATTTCCAATATAATCCAAAGCATAAGCTAAATGCTTTTTTTATAGAATCATATAAGATGAGATTCTGGCTCAATATCTAAAAATAATTATTGTAGTTCTATTATTTGATATATGTTCATGAACTTAGATGTACCAGACAACAGTTTTGAGATCTGGAGAGCCAATCCATAGAAAACTGCGTGTAAAAAAAGTAAAGTATTTTTAAATTCAAGATACATGAACAATGATGCAAATCATCCTTTCTCTGGGTCTGATTCTGTTTTGTTAGCTTACTTAAGGAGAAAACTATCAAAGGACCAAATAATCTAGACTATTTCATAATTTCAGAGTTAAATGCAAAAATTTATCTTACATCCAATTCTTATTTAAGCTGATTACTGTTATCTGCTTTAATCCAGCACTTACCTTAATCTGTTGCTCACTTTGCATCCAATTTAGTATCTGACTTTGCAGTTCTTGTATCTTGTAATTGGTTTCAGGCTTTTTCCCCCTAATAAACTGTACAATCTCCAGCTGTCTCCAAATGTCATCCAAATAGAAGCCTAAAATGCTTTTGTAGATATCTTTTGCATTTGACAAATATCCTGTTAAAAACAAAAGTAGGGGGGGAGGGCACATCCTTTTGTTCCATGAGTCATAGTAGAGTTAAAATTTTCTTTAATCCTTTTCTGATTTTGATGAAAGATACTGACTAATGAAAACCTTAAACCTGAGTGAAGCTGAAAAATATGTACCAAATGTCTCCTTTTAAGCTACATAATGACATATGCTATATATCCTCTGAATATATCCCATCTTTTCCTGCCTTTTGGCTTGGTCTACACTTACATGCAAGTCCTATGGAAATGTCACTTCATTGGAATTTCCTTGGTCTATAGAGCTTTTGTAATTGATTTCTTATTTGCTTATATGACAACCTCATTAGTTTATAAACTCTTGGGATATAATCCATGATATGCATAATTCACTTATATAGCTGCTAAAACAGCAGAGCCTAAATTCAGACTCACTAAAGCAGTTTCTAAACACAGAATCCTGACACCAATCCCTGAAAGTTCATATTTCCCAGGGTTTTCTGCCTAAAAGCTCTTCCTGATTCTCTAGATCTAACCTGAAAGAGAAGCCTAATCCAGCAGCATTCCCGTTTCAATGGCTCTCTGTCATCTACAGAATAAGGTCTGCACCCTTTTGTGCAGCTTAAAAGGCTATTCATGATTTGTCTCTTTGTTATGTCTTCAGGCTTAGTTCTTATTCCTTTCTACCTTATACTCTTGGATTTAGCTACATGGAACTATATGCAGCACACCCACTGGGTCATTCTTCTGGACTCAATTCTGCCTATAATACCCTTTACATACTTTTTACTTGGCAAACTCCTACTTGTTTTTAAACAAATATTCAGCTTTAAGGGTAACAGTCTCCATCCTTTGTGCCATTGGTACATGTTGCTGCTATAATACCCATTACACAATACTGAATTTATTTCTGGGTTAAAGCCCAGAAGTGAAACTCTATACCTTTAGTCTTGAAACTCATTAACCTGCTAACTTGGGAGAGGTAGCAAACTAGAAGCTGGGAGAAAAATACAGAATTCTGGAAGGAGGCAGGGCAGACAGCCAGACCCCCATGGACATTTCTTTCTCTCCCACTATGCAGAGAAGAAGAAAAGAGGACAATCTAACTCACTCTTTGATTTTGAGAGGTTTAGAGGAGTGAGAAATCTCTCCACTAAAAATGTCCAAGGTGGCTAGGTTATTCCTTATGGCTTGGTATATAGGGCTTATTAAGAAGTTCATTTTCCAACAAGGATTTTACTTTCATAGTATTCCTCAAGGTGGCCAAACAGCAATGACCAAGTTTGATTTGGTGAAAGTATTTCTTTGAGGAGCAAAAATAATTCAGCCCAAGTACATAGTTCTTAATGGTCTCACCTAATCTAGGGTAGATTGTAAGAGTACTTAAAAGTGCATATACCTCAAGCAATCCTCCGTAAATATTATTTCTCTAATTCTAACTCTCTAATACCAATAAGTACTGAGCAGCAGTGAATCACAACTGCACTCTCTTTACAGCACTAGGAGCTCAGATATTCTAGATTCTGACATTTGACTTACATTACACTTTAACAATCAGCCTCGCTTTAGATAGAACTGAGGATCTTTTATGGAAGCCTGAAAAGTACAATGAAGACATGTGACTAAATAGAAGGGCGTGTAATATTACACCCTTATACCAATTTCAGGTACTGTAAACTAGGGCGAGAGCCCTCAATCCATACTTGTCTGAGGATGGAGGTAAAACAACCCAATCCAGTATCAACACCCAAGTAGTTTAATTGGAGTGGAAAGGAAAAGCACCATGTCGGGCTTTCTAAAGGTAGCTGTAATTTAGTTATAATAGTTGGCCAGATAATACTAATATAATACTTGGCCAAATATTATAACTCCCAGTGCTGTAGAGGGAGTACAGTTGTAATTCACTGCTTTTCAGTACTTATCAAAACCTTGGATTAGAGAAATACTTGTCTGGGTCACAGTTATAAAACAAAACCTCTGGGTCACAGATCAGACTAAAATTATTTTCACTTTATATTTTAAATAGGTTCTAGAAATTCTAAATTATAAAATAATTCTATAAGCATACCATTATTAAGCAAGTCTAAATAATCCTGCAATAAGGAGCCTAAAGCAGTAATGTATTGAGACAGATATTTAAATGATTTTGATAGGTTACAAAAATTTTTAAAATCTTTAAATTTTCCAATGTATTCAAAATAGCTTGATTTTTATTCCTCCAGTAATTCATATCCTAATTTATAGGCAAAACTAAAAAAGAAATAGCAAAATATCTTGCTACTAATAATTTGGTTATATTAGTTATATATATTCACCTAGCAAAGATTCAAAGCCACAAACATTCAAAGAAGACCTAAAATGTACATGGCAAAATATCACCTTACATTAAAAAGTAGTGCATGACAATGATTATAGCATCAAATTTGTTTAGGCCATTATAACTCAGGCCTAGATTAGAGAATTCTAAACCTATTTTTCTAAGTGATGGTATTTGTTACAAATGATTTCTTTTAAAGAATACAGGCAGAATAAAAAATATATTCTATTGTAATTATGTCAAAATGTATATAATGTATAGTGTGGAAGTAAAAGAGGCTACATAATTTCTTATAAGGTAGATCTTTTTCAGAAAAGTAAAAGTTATTTCAGATGAAATATTTCAATAGGAAGAAAAAGGGAAATAAAAATTTCTCCCACTAACCCAATGCTGTGTCCAAGCTACATGTTAAAAGGACATCTCTAATTGTTACCAGAAGATGTAAGACAGCAGCATGCTTGAACGTCATTTCTTTTTCATTATTTGTACCTAAGCAAGCAGAAACATATTTAAAAACATAAGATATACATCATAATTATAGAATATGTATCAGAATGCTTAACAATAATAGTTAACACTCATTATCAGGTGCTTACTATTGCCGGGCTGTATGTATGCTGGTTATTTCACTGAATCTATAATGATAACCCTGTCAGACAAGTTTATTATGAGGCTCATTTTTTGGATGAGGAAATAGTCTGAACAAGGTTCAGTAACTGTCCAAGGTCAATATGTGAACAAACGATGGAGCTGGCATTCAAACCCAGACGGCTAACCTTAGTGCTCATACTCTTGTTGCTTTCCCACTTTGGGTAAGAAAAAAGATCAGTGATTCCCAGTTATAAAACAAGAAGAAAATTAAACTCATAACTTGCCGGTTGGTGAAGATAAAGATGGGTGATCATAACATAAAGCAATACCTTGAAATGGAGGTAGAGACACCTGGGAATAATTGTCCAAATATGACTCAAACAAGAGATACATTCACAGGGACAGGCCAATTATCTACTTAATGTGTTCCATATAGTTCTAGAGCTTTTTGAAGATAATAGATTGGATTTTACTGTGTGCAAAAGTGAAACAAAGAAGATAGGAATTTAGGCCCATTGCCCTGATTCAACCAGAAAAGCTCTACTTTTCTCTGTTTTATATAGTGGTATCCCATGAAATATTTATTTGTACAAAAAGTTCTGCTAAAAATTTTGAAAACTGCTCATCTAATCAATCAATAAAGATCAAGGCAAATATGAAGTAGTTACTGGGAACAAAGAGGCAACAGGAGAACCATTTATGGGTAGTATATCCAGCTCCCATAAGGACTTGCAGAAACAACTCAGTCATGACTTGGAAGGGATAAGAACAGGGCAAAGAAGCCAGATTTGGTATTATTTTTCTTCTTTCTTTAGGAGAACATTTCTTGAACATCTCTTATAGTGCAGGTCTGCAGCTGATGAATTCTTTCAGCTTTTGTATGTATGAAAACATCTTTATTTCACCTTTGCTTTCATAATATATTTTTGCCTAGTATAGAAAACTAGGATTTTTTCTTTCAGTAATTCATTTTATTTTTTAAAGATTTATTTATTTGAGAGAGAGAAAGAGAGAGAGAGAGAGAGAGAGAGAGAAAGTGGGGGAGGGGCAGAGGGAGAGAGGGAACCTCAAGCAGACTCCCAGCTAAATGCAGAGCCAGATGCAGGGCTCAATCCCAGGACCCTGAGATCATGACCTGAGCTAAAATCAAGACTCGGTTACTCAACCGGCTAAGCCACCCAGGCACCCCTTCTTTCGGTATTTTAAAGATTTTACTCCACTGTCTTTTCACTTGTATTACTTCTGACAAGAAATTGCGTCATCCTTATCTTTGCTTTCCTTATGCAACGTGTCTTTCCCCCCTCTGGCTGCTCCTACAATTTTCTCTTTACTACCAGTTTTGAGCAATTTGACTATGGTATGACTTGATGTAGTTTCATTATGCTTCTCATGCTTGGGGTTCACTAAGTTTCTTGGATCTGTGGGTTTGTAGTTCTTAACTAAGTTTGGAAACCTTTCCGTCACTATTTCTTCAAATATTTCCTTTCAGTCACTATTTCTTCAAATATTTTAATTTTTTTTTTCACTTGTATTACTTCTGACAAGAAATTGCGTCATCCTTATCTTTGCTTTCCGTATGCAACGTGTCTTTCCCCCCTCTGCCTCTCCTTTGAGAACTTCACTTACTATTATGTCAGGCTATTTGAAGTTGTTTCACAGCACACTGATGCTCTTTTCTTTCTTCCTCTTCTTCTTCTTTTTTTTTTTTTTTCAGATTATTTTATCTACCCGTGTTTTATTTTGGAATAGTTTCTATTGCTATGGCTTCAAGTCTACTAATCTTTTCTTCTGCAATATTTACTCTGCCATTAAGCCAGTGCATTTTTCATCTCATACATCATATTTTCATTTCTGTCTTTTTTATGTCTCTAACTTACTGAACATATGGAACAGAGTTATAAGAAGTTTCAGTGCCTTTCTCTAATATTGCTAACATCTTTGTTAGTTCTGAGTTTGCTTTGATGGATTATTCTTATTATGAGTTATGTTTTCCTATCCCTTGTCATGCCTGATAATCTTTGACTGGATGCCAGACATTATGAATTTTACCATGTTAGGTGTCCCACAAATTATGAGTTTTTCTAATCTAGCTGATCAGAGCAGGCATTACTCCCTGCCCTGTGTGAGTGCAGAGTACTACTCCCTCTAATCCTTTCAGATGGTTTGCTTCCCCAACCTCAGGTGGTTTCCTCACATACACTCTGATCAGTACTCTGCTCAATACTCTGTGTGAAGCTCTCTCTCTCATATTCTATCCTTTGAACTCTAGCTGCCTTGGTCTCCCTGGACTCTGAGTTCTGTTTCCTCAACACAGATCATCCACTGGGCTCTGCCCCTACTACCGCTTCCTGTGCTATGGCCTGGCGACTCTTTCAAGGCAGTAAGCTAGGGCAATGGTAGGGCTCACCTTACTTGTTTCCCATCTCTCGAGAATCACTGTGTTTCACTGCCTGAAGCCTAGGATCTTAACTGGTTTCATGTATTTTGTCTTTATCTTTTCTTTTTTTTTTCCCTGAAAGTAGGGTAAATCCTTCTGGCCCTCTTACTCCATCTTGGCCAGAAGAAAAGTCCAGGAATGACTTTAGTTAATCTATTTTTTGACCTTCCCCCTAATTTGGGAGGGAACTAGGTGGTTCAGATGTTAACAATAATAGGGTTAATTTGGTTTTTGCAATAGGATCTGTCAAGTAATATATGCCAATTAGGAGCATTATTGAGAAGCAATGCCGATGATTTTGTTACCTTTTTCTCCTTACTTAGCTGACCCTCCAGTATTAGTTTATGGGTGTCATATTCTGAATTAAAGTTATGCCTTCATCCATGACTAATTTCTATACCTTCTATATTCAATTTTTACTCATTTGATACAACAACCCATACATTTTTATCCTTTTAAATAATATGACTTTTATTTGTACTCACCTTGCTGAATAGCATCACTTATTACTTTTTCTTGTTCCTTTAAGAGGAACCTTGTTTGGTCAAAAATGACAGTGGCAAATGTCCAATTAGCTGTAGGCAGAGTACAGAGGCATACAAGTTTTTTTAGGATAGGAGTAGCTGCTGCTTCTAGGAGACAGAATGCTTGGCACTGGCTGTCTGTGAAAATAAAAGCATTAAAGATAGTGTTTTTTAAGGATGGCATGCTCTTTTTGATAAACCAATTAAACATGTCACTTCATGGAAGACTGAACTACATCCAAATTATTTTCTGAGTTAAAAATCATGAGATTATATAGAGGTTCATTTTAGGATATTTATTCTAAATAAACTAATAACGACAAAACAAAACAAAAACCCTCTGTAGAATTTGTATAATTTTATGGTTATCCTGCTTGTTAGAAAATACTTATTCAGTAACTAACTTGGCATGGAAGTGTGAAGAGCCATATAAAGAGATCACATATTTTTTTTTCTTTTCCCTCCACAATTAGCTTACAACCTTAAGCTGAACAAATTTACCACAATGACAAATTGTTTCTAGTTTTCACCAGAATATCAATACTTTAAGATTTTCATTATCAGCTAAAGGTCATAAATAAAACTAAACCAAAAAAATGAAAAGATATTAAAAACGAGTGTCATATTTCCTTATTGATTTTAATAATGAGCATGATGTTCTTAAGCAGGCTATTCTTTAGGAGTCAAAGAATATTCTTCTTCACAGCAGAAGCAAAAATTTTAATCAGTATAGGAAACAATAATAGCTTTTTTAACATCACCCTGAGGGTGGGTAAGAGAACAGAGGGAGTAAGCCACAGCAGTTCATTTTTTCTGACTGGGCAGAAGAGTCTGAGTAGCTGCAGTTTCCTGTCTGATGAATTTAAGGAAGCAGCAGTTTAAATGAAGGAAGAAGTAACAGCGAGTGGACTGGATTAGGGCAATGGAAAGGGGCAGAAGCAGTGAATGGGGTGTTCAGGTGTGGGAATATCTTAAAAGTAGGAATGGAACGAAGAAACATCTGAAACAAGTGAAGAAAATTACATGGAAAAGCAGGTATGTCCTAGATACTCAGGAAAGGGCTTTCAAATTTACTTAATTTGAATGTATTTTTAAAGCATACAGCATACCTGACGCTTGAATTTTAATGACATTATCCACTCCCTTATCCTGATTTATTTTCTCTATGGCTTTATTAGTACAAACAGGAGGACTTTCTTCCTGAAGAGTCAAACAATGTTCTTCATCTTGAAATTCTAATAAAAAATATTAATTTGCATTATTCAGGGAAACTTAATGTTGCTTTACTTAAAATGTTTTCATGTAATATGATCACAATTGTTAAAGTTCTTTCTTGAAACACGTCAGTATTAAATTGAACAACTATTCAGGTCAATGGATGTTGCACAGTGCTGAATGGCAATAACGGGAAGAATCTTGGCATCGAATCACTGTTTCAGTCTAGGTTCTGACACTAGCTTCAGTGTCTTCATATGTAAAATATAGATAAACATACCTATTTTGAATATTGTTATAAGGATTAAACACTAAGTATAGTTCCTGATACCTAAAAGGCCCAAACAGCTCAATTTCATTTCTCTGTGACTTTCCACATATCCCTCCTCCTGCTACTAATTCTTTCCTATGCCCCAAGCCCTCCCTGGCTCCATCCTTTCTTAATTGGGTCAGTTCTTACCACTCACCCTTCTGTTCTCAGGCATTTTCTATAAGCCTAGTCTACCATGTTGTAAGCTTCTCAAGGTCAGCAATGGTATCATTTTTATCTCTAATATGTATTTTAGTCCCTGCATACAACATTCAACAAATGTCAGTTTCTTCCTTCTTTCGTAAGTATTGTAGAGGATTACAAATACATATATAACTAATTTATTTATAGTTACTTATATTTACTAGATAGCAATGTTATCTATTAATAATATGATTACAGGGTAATTTTAGAAACACAACACCATCTTAAAACATTTTAATATATGAGTTTTAAATACATGGTGAAAAATAATGGAGTAAAATATCCTAAACTAGATTATGTTATTATTTTCAAGTATACTTTTAATTAACTATAAATAATTGGAATAGCTAGGATTAAATACTAATTACTAGAGTTTTTGAGGGGGCCTAGTAAGTTGTAACATTCTTTCTTGCCCCTGAATTAACTATAAAATAAGGCAAGAAGTAAAATATATACCAAAATATTACCTCTGTTACTAATAAAGGCTAAGCTTGAGAAGGAGCTTAGTTTGAGATCAAATGGGCTTACTAACTAAATAGCAGCATTGCATGTTAATAACATATGAGACTGTAAGACCTAACTATGCCGTAACTCTCACACATAACTATTTTTGTACTTAATCCTTCTGGGTAACGTATGTCAAACATATTCTAGAATACCTATTGTTTCTTTACCAGAAATGAAATGATATGACACGTACTACCTTTGATGGTTATAAGTAGTGAACGTAAAACAGTTACAACTCACACAGAAACTCTTCGGTAAATTTAAGAAGAGTAATAAGTAATCAAATGGGCAAAGTGTTCTTAAGTACACATTAAAATGTAATACTGAGAACTGTCAGCTAAAAGAGAAAAAAGAATGGCAGAATGATCAATAAAAGTTAGAAATACTGACTCTGTGGCCAAGTTGCAGAAAGCAAGTTTTACAAATAGTGGCTTTTCTTACAAGTTCAAATGTACTTTTAAATTTTTTGGAAAATACATATCTATGTCTTTATCTAAACAGCCACATCTATCTCCATACTCAATAAGTATCATGCATGAACAACGTTTTCTTTGACTTTGAAAAAGAATATATTCTATTCAAAAGAGCTTTAAATTTTCTTACCTTCTGTAATAAATTATACATTTAGTCCCTAAAGCTATCATATCTGTGCCAAAATATTGCTAAATTACCCACCATCATTTTCTTTACTTCCTGTGACTTCGGTCTTTGAGGTGCAAGTCTTATATTTATTTCGCAGCATAATAAAGTCACTCAAAAGATCCAAATCATTCTCCCATTTTTTACCATGTTTAAAAGATGGTTTTTCAATTTTTGGAGAGGAAGATGATTCAATAGATGGTACTGCACAGTCAAGTTCCAAGTAATCTTCATTTTCTTTATTTTGGCTTATTCTATAAACTAGTTCTAGATCATTCTTTGGTTTTTCTTCTTTTGTTGGTTGTTTAACAGATGAATTGTCATCAGAAAAACACAGGTCTGGTATTTCTTCTGCTGGAGATGAAATCTTTTGTGGAAGTAATAAATGATCATTTGTAGACTTCTCATTAGTAAGTACAATAGGTGAGGAACAACTTTTATGTTCTAGCCATGCTGAAAACAGAAAATAAAAATATCCAAATGACTGCCATGCATAAATGAGTGTTCTACTAGTGTATTAGAGTAACTTTTATTTGTAAGTTCTTATTAATATAGTTTGATCCTTAGAAGTACTTTGTTTATTGCTTTGAAAATCAGTTTTGGCCTGAATAAAATAAATTTTTAAAAAGGGCAAAAATTCAGCACCTCTTTTTCTTAATCCTGAGGCTAGGTTACCAAGCAAAGAAAGAATTCCAGAAAAGCCTTATTGCCAATAGGCTTGTAATTAACTCTAAAGATCAAAACCTTAGGTACCAAGCAATCCACAGACCAGAAGAATATATTTGCAATACATATACTTGAAAAAGGACTGTATCCAATATACAAAAAGAACTCTTTTGGCTTCATATTTAAAAAGAAAGCTAACTTAAAATTTGACAAAATATTTGAACAATACTTCACATAAGATATGTACATACTGCAACATGGATGAATCTTGAAAACATTCTAAATGAAAGAAGCCAATCACAAAAGACCACATATTGTATGATTCCATTTATAAGAAAAATCTATAGAGACAGAAAATAGATTAGTGGTTCCATAGCTGGGGAAAACGGGAAGTGACTCCTAATGGGTACAGTATTTCTTTTGGGGGATGAGAAATATGTTCTAAAATTTTTTGTGGTGATGATTACAATTCTGTGAATATACTAAAACCATTGAATGGTATACTTTAAATGGATAAATTGTATGGTATGTAAACAAGTAGGGGGAGGGGCAGAGGGAGAGAATATTCAAGCAGACTCCCTGCTCAGCATGCAGCCTGGTCCCTGGGGCTCTGTCTCATGACCCATGAGATCATGACCTGAGTCGAAACCAAGAGTCAGACACTTAACCAACTGAGTCACCCAGGCGACCCATAATATATTTTTTAAGGGAAGATATACAAATGGCCAACGACCAGGTAAAATGATGTTCATCATCATTAGTCATCAAGAAAATACAAATTAAAACTGCAATGAGATACCACAACACACCCATTAGAATGGCTAAAATTAAAGACTGTCAATACCAACTGTTGACAAGGATATAGAGTAACTGGAACTCTTACACATTGCTAATGTGAATGCACAATGGTACAACCACTTTGGAAAACAATTCAGTAGTTTGTTTTTTTTTAAGATTTTATTTATTTATTTGAGAGAAAGAGACAGAGACAGAGATAGGTGAGAGAGACAGTGAGAGACAGCATGAGCTCTCGGAGTTCACTCCCAGAGAGAGAGAAGCAGGCTCCCCACTGAGCAGGGAGCCTGATGCAGGGCTTGATCCCAGGACCCTGGGATCATGACCTGAGCTGAAGGCAGACACTTAACTGAGTGAGCCACCCAGGTACCCCTTTAGCAGTTTCTCATGAAGTTAAATATATACCTACCATAAGACTCAGTAATTATATTCATAGACATTCACTCAAGAGAAATGATAACATATGCCCACAAAAAGACTTTTATACGAATATTATAGAAAATTTTTTCCTAATAGTAAAAATCTGGGAAATAAATCCAGGAGAGTTGATAAGCAAACTGGGGTACACCGATATGAAAAATTCCTCAGTAATAAGAAATGAACTAGTCATACACATAACATCATAAATGAATCTCAAAAGTGTTATGCTGAGTGGAAGAAGTCTGACACAAAAGAGTTACTATATGATTCCATAAACGAAATTCTAGAACAAGGCAAACTAATACATAGTGACAGAAAGTAGACCAGTGGATCTGACCTGGCATCAGAGGTAAAGGTTAGAAGAAGAGAGGAATGGTAATGACTACAGAATGCAAAGGGGCACAGGGAACTTTTTTGGTGATAGAAATATTCTATATCCTTGGATAAAGAAGATAAGGTATATGTATATATATGTATATATGTGTATGTATATATGTATATGTATATATGCATACAGAACGGAATATTACGCAGCCATCAAAAATGAAATCTTGCCATTTGCAATGACATGGCTGGAACTAGAGGGTATTATGCAAAGCAAAATAAGTCAATCAGAGAAAGAAAATTATCATATGATCTCACTGATATGTGGAATTTAAGAAACAAAACAGAGGATCATAGGGGAAGAGAGTTAAAAATAAAACAAGACAAAACCAGAGAGGAAGACAATCCATAAGAGACTCTTAATCATAAGAAACAAACTGAGGGTTGCTGCAGGGGAGGGGGGGTGGAAGGATGGAGTAACTGGGTGATGGACATTAAGGAGGGCGTGTGATGTAATGAGCACTGGGTATAATATAAGACTGATAAATCACAGGCCTGTACCTCTGAAACCAATACTACATTATATGTTAATTAATTGAATTTAAATAAAAACACATAAAAAATATTCCATATCCTAATTGTGGGGGTTGTTTCATTGGTATGCACATTTGTTACAATGCATAAAACTGTACAGTTAGAATGGGTACATTTTATTTATGTAAATTATGCCTTATAATGTTTGAGAAAAACTTAAATGTCTAGGAGCCAGATAAATAAGGTATGTAAATGAATGAAGTATATGGCCAGTGCTTAAATCATAATCTTTAGGAATATAAATTTTGAGTTTTTTCTTCCAAACGTAGTCTGTAATTTTTTTGTTTTTCCTTTTATTAGAGATACTGGTTTAAGAAACATTTTACTTCCCTCCTAACTATACTAAATGTAAGACAAAAGTGCAAGAGTAATGCTAAATGCTAACTAACACCTGGTTTCAATTTATGAGTGCTGGGAACTATGGTGAACTGGAGGTGGGTGAGCTATTAATGGCCTGTCTAAAGTGGTGAGCTGCTATTGGTTCCAACAAATTGTTGCCATATAAGAGTATGGGTCTGGTTTTTGGAATTTTTAAAAACAAGCTCAAAATACAGATCATTTATCTGCAACCCCCAAAACTATAAATGTTGGTAACTAATTAAAACACTATATGGGTCAATAATATGTGGGCTGACTAGGACCAGAGGTTACCAATTAGCAACCTCTGAGATATTTTCTAGAGATATCCTGGTATGTTTAGCAGGCAAATAGGAACTATTTATTATTTCCCTTTTCTGATTATTTTCTTCTACTTCTCTGTGTTTAATAAACCCTATCCTGACAACCTGGCAATGAGCTTCTGATATAGTTCTTGCTTTTTATTATTTTTTCAGTTATTGCTTTTTAAACTTCATAATTAAACTATCATCATAATTCTGTCAGATGTCAAAATGAATTATATGTTTTATTTTAACCTCAAAATAGTTACATATCATAATAAAGACTTTACATAGTCTTACAGATTTAATACATTATTCTGGATATTTGAAGACCCCATAAAATCTTCCTCTCCCTTTTCTTTATCTAGCAATCTGACTTAATCTCTTTTAAAATTCTTCTTCTACCCGAATACCCACCTGGGCCTTAGGATAGATAGACTGGTGTACATTTCCTTGACATAGTCTATTTTCCTTTCTACCAAAGCCCTCTGTCTTCTGTCTTTGAGACATCTCTTGCTGATAACAATTCTTGCCCCAGTTCCCATCTCCTTAGAGCAGTCTCCCAACACACATAATAATTTCTAAAATGCATTTTTAAATATATTTATTTAGTCTATAATAAACTAAAAGTGAACTTTCCCAACTTCTTTAAGATCTAAAGCTATTGCACAAACTGACTTTAAAAAACAATCCAGGGGCGCCTGGGTGGCTCAGTTGTTAAGCGTCTGCCTTCGGTTCAGGGCATGATCCCAGGGTCCTGGGATCGAGCCCCACATTGGGCTCCCTGCTTTGCTGGGTGGCTGCTTCTTCCTCTCCCACTCCCCCTGCTTGTGTTCCCTCTCTCGCTGGCTGTCTCTCTCTCTCTGTCAAATAAATAAAATCTTTAAAAAAAAAATAAAAAAATAAAAACAATCCATATATACTTCAAAAAGATGTAATTCAGAATAAGTGTGTTCCATTTATTATAATGCCATATATAACAACCAAAATAACTCAAAAGATAGATACTCAAAACACATTTTTGCCGCCTTAAATTGTATAAGTAAAAAATGTTAACTGAGTAAACTCTTTGGAAACAAAGGAAGATTATCTACTGTTACGGAGAGGTTACTAGATATAATTAAACACCCAGAGTTCACCTGTCAGATGAAAAATAACAGCGCTGCTTTGAGTCTAGTCTGATGTAAATAAACACTGGGCTAGTAATTAATCATTTATAAAAACAAACAAAGTCACTTTAATTGAAAATGGCTAGAAATTTAAAAACTGAGACTATAGAATTTTAGAACAACAAAGGATTTTAGGATGAGCTAGTCAAACGTCCTCATTTTTTTCAAGGAACAAAATGGGGCTGAGTGGAGCTCAAAGTTATAAATTCTGACAGAGCCAGGTCTAATACTGAATGCTGGAATTTAGTTTTATTTTCCCAATCACCTAATGGAAAGCCAGTATCTAACATTTTCTCATTCTGAAAAATTCACACAAGTGATATTTACTATTGCATACTTACATTCTAATTGAAGCACTTTTATTGGCAAAAATATCTCCATTTTAGTATCATCAGAAGATAGATCATCATGACACAAATATGTATTCAGATGTTCCAAAGTTTCTGCCTCTTTCAGATTTAGTCTTCCTTTTTCCCACCACTCTGTGCTTACAGGATTAACTACAAGCCTTTCTTCTTCAATAGAAAATATCTTTTTCAAATCCATAGCAGAATATTGACTGTTGGGCTCTTCAGTCCTTGGCACTTAAAAAACAAAAACAAAAACAAACCAAAAACAAATAGAAACAGTTCATAGGGCAAAAGAGATGAAAAACAAAATAAACAGAACCACACTGAAAATTCCTTATAAAATAGATTTTCACACATTGGGGAAAAAAGTGAAATTTGAAGTTATATAGCTAGTATTTTGTCTTCAAGACACTAGTACTTGTAAAAGTCCAGAATATTATAGCAATAGAAGTCACATAAGGGATTTATTTTAAACTGTGGAAATATCATAAAGTTAAAATTATTCTAATATTTACTAGGAGATATAACCATTATTTTGTTTGAACATTTTAGTAATTACTAAATTAATACATTTGATAACATTTTGAAGAATTAAAGTTAGATTTATTAAATTTGAAATTCTATTTTATTAATATGAACCTAAACTAGAAGATATATTTGATCAGATTTTATGATGACTATCATCCTAGATATTGTGGCACAGAGATGTCCACCTCATTACTTTTAACCTAAATAATAACAAATCATAATGTATGGAGGAACTGAAATAGCATAACTACTCAAATTATTATCTGCATTATAAGCATCAACCCAAAATTAAGATGAAAAATTCTAAAATCCTAATTTTGGAACTGTGTTTTTTATAATGACAGTAACAATAATAAAAAAATAATAAAGCTGACAATACATTTCTACTAATTATACCTTCTCACCTTTACTTTTTGTTTAGCCTTCAAAATCAATTAATCTTTACCTGTGAGCAAAAATGGTTTCAATGAGCTTCTGCAGCTTTCTAACTGCCACACCATCCAGTTTTTGCTAACTGATTCCTCAGCGGTAAGCAAACTACTGAAAAAGAGGAGTTAAAGCCTAATATATTAATAATATTGAGACTTCTTGTATAATAAAATTTTATTATTTTCTTCTTTTTTAAAAATTTAAATTCAATTAGTCAACATATAGTAGTACATCATTAGTTTTTGATGTAGCGTTCAGTGATTCATTAGTTGCATATAACACCCAGTGCTCATCACATCATGTAATAAAATTTTATTTTAAGAAAATTATTTTTCTAAGTATTTTTTTACATTCAAAAGCAAGTGAAAAATTTACTCTATAAATGTGTAAACTGAAGTAGAGAGTTTCATAGACCAAATTTCATACACTTAATTTTCCTCCCCTTGGAAGTTTTGGCAATTTGTTAGCCTCTTAATTGCTCCTGCTTGCCTATACCTTAATTCCTACCTCTCTGTCCCTCAACGAAACCTGGAGCCAAAGGAGGCTGATTCAGGAGGATTTTAGCACTTCCTTCCATGAAGTGTGCCAACATCAACCCTATAAGCCACTGGTTATACTGGTTATTTTTTAAATTAAAAATATAATTTAAGTAAAATTAATGTGCTTTCCATACAAAACAGTCGCTTTAACACAAATTTTTTACAAAATTGCTGTCCCCCAAGTCCATTCTAAACAAATTCTGGAGCCTCTACTGGCTGAGGGTCAGAATTATGAAAAAGTTCTGTCTGCTCTACTTTCTTAGGAAGGTAAGAGTTTAGCGCTAAAATTTAGTTCAGGTCCTTCAATCTTAGTGGGTGTGTGAATGAGTGATGTATGTCTGTTTGTGTGTTTTGAGGTGCTAGGAAGAGAAAGGAAGAAAGATGCATGACAATTAGTGTAAATCACAGCTTATCAGTAGCTATGAAGTTACTAGCCTTGATAGAGAAGATAACATTAATCCACAAACCCCTTAATCTATGCCCCCAAACCTCTCATTCCAAGGCAAGAATTAATTGTATTCTGTTTCTCTGTTCATATAGAACATATGTGAGCATGCTACTTATAAGTACTGCTAGTTGAGTTCACAGTCCTAGGCAGCAGAAAGCTGTTTTATGTCTAAGCTATCCAATTTACCTACATAACCCAAAATCTAGGAAGAGGGGGCAAACTGTGAGATTCTAGATAATTCTTGAACCTTACCAAGATTTCTTTGACAAGCAGACACCTCAGATTATAGGCAATTACTTTAAAGCAAAAGGAAGGCAAGCCAAGTCCAATAGGAGGCCATAATATAAACAAATACTCTTAATCTTAATGGAACTTTCTGAAGACATGTCTGAATTTGATATATTCTTAGGTCATATATAAAAATATGTTCACAATTCAGTAATCAGTGTAGAAACAAAGTCTGGTGCTACACAGGCTTTTCTTTTTAGCTCCATAAAATCTAGCAGAGTTTGACATGTGGTAAGTACCCAAAATATTTGTTAACTGGATATATTTCCAGCCAAAATGTTGTGTTCTGAAATAAAAGTAATTGGGGACATAAAAGCAAATTAAGAGTACAGTAACATTACATATTATTTTTCCCTTCTGTTGTTTTTTTATTTTAACATTTTTTTCTTTCCTTTTAGATTCACAGTTGAGGTGAAAATCCATTTTTAAGATAGGAATTTTAAGGTGTTCATATTCATAAACCAAACAGAAGTGATTTACCTCTTGCTAATGAATATAGCAGTGATGAGATGACCTCTTTAAGTTGTTTTAGATGGCCCTAGAACATTTGGCTAATTTTAAAATGCTTTTTTGTTCTAACTTAGCCAAATCATAATACATAAATAAGACTTAAGTTTCATAAATTCTAATTAGATAGTTGAGTTACAACAATAAGTAGATATATCACTTGTGTGATTAACAGGAGTTTATGATAGTTAAGTAAATGCTTGTAATATCAGATTGAAATTCAAGATTGTACTAATTTCTGCTAGTTTCTGTTTCTGATTGCAAATCTGCCTTAACAGATGGATTAGGGTATATGGAGTAAAAGAGCACTAGAAAAGACAGTACAGGTCCTGCAAATAAACATCTGCCCCTCAGCAAAGGGACTAAAAGTATTTAAACAAATTATAAGTAGTTTCTGTATTTGTTCCATGAGATTTTTTAGAGTTCATATCTGATATGGGCAGTTCTGGTTCATGGTAGAGTTTTGTATATCACAGATTTATTCCCCAAATGACACAATTCTTTGCCAGAAGATGAAGGTAACTGGGGCCCTCAATACCAGGCTCCTCCATTGTGTGCTGTGACACCTTCCTGAGATCATTAGTAGAAACCTGAGCAGCTAGTGATGAGTTGTTCCAGTTGCTCCCAAATATCCAACAGAATTCTCATTTGACAGATCAGCCAATCATAGCTAAAAACTCAAAACTCAGTACTCAGCTCCCACAACACCCATTCTGGGAACAATTCATTAGAGACTTGTAGACTTTCTTGTAATTTTCCTGAAAATGTATTATTTTAGGACTCATTTAGTTTCAGGACTACAGTGGGGAAGAAAGAGCTGTGCTGGTTATGCTCCTAGTTTTGTAACTGGTGTAAGAGCACGGGAATGGAATGACAATTCCAGGATAGCAGACTAATCTAACTTAGGACACATTAAGTTACATGTATGCCACATGGTAGAAGATAGCAACCAAAGCTATCTCAGATTCCACCGGAGGGCAAAGTTGCTGGGCCATTAAGCTATACAATTTTGCCTCAAACTAGAATACAATGATCCAGCCTTGCAATATCAATTCTGAGATTACAGACCATTCTGTGCAGTGACAATGGGGTATTGAACAGATTTGTGGATCAATACTTGGTTCTACATGTCTAGTTCCCCCAACACCAATACCACATTGACAGAGGTAAACAAGGTCAGAGGATGTCCTCTGTTAGAGATGGGATGTGATTCCTAGTACTCCTAGGAAAGTAATTTGATAGACAAATCTATTGATGGACGCTATCCACACTGCCCTGTGATCCTTGGCTATTCCTGGTCAGAGAGCTATGACAATCTTTTAGAAGACCTATAACAATCCTAAAAGGTATATACTGTTAATATCCCAATATTACAGATAAGGAAACTGAGGCACAGGGCAATTAAGGTCCGAGCTAGTAAGTGATACAGCCAGACAATCTGGCTATAGTTCAGGGCACTTAACTACTTTTTATGGGCTAAATTTCAATAATATATTGAAGCCCTAACTCTCAGTGCCTCCGAATGTGACTACATTTGGAGAGAGGGCCTTTAAAGAGGCAATTAAGTTAAAATGGGGTGGTTAAGATGGGTGCTAATCCAATATGAATAAGAAATTAGGACGCAGACATGCATGGAGGAAAGACTGTAAGAAGAGAAAGAACTAAAATCGAATCAAGTTGAAATCAAAAGGCTATTAATGAATGCAACCAAAAATGGAGGCTGTAACTGCTAGGATAAATGAGGCAAAAAAGAGAATTAGTGATATAGAAGACAAAATGATGGAGAATGAAGAAGTGGAGAAAAAGAGAGATAAACAACTACTGGATCATGAGGGGAGAATCTGAGAGATAAGTGATACCATAAAGCAAAACAATATTAGAATAATTGGGATCCCAGAAGAAGAGGAAAGACAGAAAGGGGGAAGGTATATTAGAGCAAATTATAGTGGAGAACTTCCCTAATCTGGGCAAGGAAACAGGCATTCAAGTTGAGGAGGCACAAGAACCTCCCTCAAAATCAATAAAAATTGGTCAACACCCCAACATACAATAGTGAAACTTGCAAATCTCAGAGACAAAGAGAAAGATCCTGAAAGCAGCTCTGGACAAGAGGTCCACAGCTACAAGGGCAGAAACATTAGACTGGCAGCAGACCTATTCGCAGAGACTTGGCAGGCCAGAAAGGACTGGCATGATATATTCAGGGTGCTAAATGAGAAAAATATGCAGCCAAGAATACTTTATCCAGCTAGGCTTTCATTCAAAATAGAGGGAGAGATGAGGAGCTTCTAGGACAAACAGAAACTAAAAGAATTTGTGATCACTAAACCAACCCTACAAGAAATATTAAAAGGGATCCTTTAAGCAAAGAGAGAGCCCAAAAGTAACATAGACCAGAAAGGAACAAAGACAATATACAGAAACAGTGACTTTACAGGTAATACAATGGCACTAAACTCATATCTTTCAATAGTTTCTCTGAATGTAAATAAGCTAAATGCCCCAATCAAAAGACATAGGGTATCAGATTGGATAAAAAAGCAAGACACATTAACATGCTGTCTGCAAGAGACCCATTTTAGACCCAAAGACACCTCCAGATTGAAACTGAGGGGGTGGAAAACCATTTATCATGTTAATGAACATCAAAAGAAAGCTGGAGTGGCAATCCTTATATCAGGCATATTAAATTGTAAACCAAAGACTGTAATAAGAGATGAGGAAGGACACTATATCATAATTAAAGGGTCTATCCAACAAGAAGATCTAACAGTTGTAAGTATTTATGCCCCTAACATGGAAGCAGCCAATTATATAAACCAACTAATAACAAAATTAAAGAAACACATTGATAATAATACAATAATTATAGGGGACTTTAACACCTCTCTCATGCAATGGACAGATCATCTAAGCAGAAGATCAACAAGGAAACAAGGACTTTGAATGACATATTGGACCAGATGGACTTTGCAGATATATTCAGAGCATTCCACCTTAAAGCAACAGAATACACGTTCTTCTTGAATGCACATGGAACATTCTTCAGAATAGATCACATACTTGGTCACAAATCAAGTCTCAACCAGTACCAAAAGATTGGGATCATTCCCTGCATATTTGCAGACCACAATGCTTTGAAACTTGAACTCAATCACGAGAGGAAGGAAAGAACTCAAATACACAGAGGCTAAAGAGCATCCTACTAAAGAATGAATGGGTCAACTAGGAAATTAAAGAAGAATTTAAAAAATTCATGGAAACATGAAAATGAAAACACAACTGTTCAAAAGGATGCAGTAAAGGCGGTCTTAAGAGGGAAGTATATAGCAATACAAGCCTTTCTCAAGAAGCAAGAAAGGTATCAAATATACGACCTAACCTTACGCCCTAAAGGAGCTGGAGAAAGAACAGCAAATAAAGCCTAAACCCAGCAGGAGAAGAGAATAAAGATTAGAGCAGAAATCAATGAAATAGAAACCAAAAGAACAGTAGAACAGATGAATGAAACTAGGAGCTGGCTCTTTGAAAGAATTAATAAGATTAATAAACCCCTGGCCAGACTTATCAAAAGAAAAGAGAAAGGACCCAAATAAATAAAATCATGAATGAAAGAGGAGAGATCACAAGGAACACCAAAGAAATACAAACAATTATAAGAACATGTTATGAACAACTATATGCCAAGAAATTAGGCAATGAATCACTGAACACTACATCAAAAACTAATGATGTACTATATGTTGGCTAACTGAACATAATAAAAAAAAAAAGAAATGAAAGTAAAAAAAAAAAAGAAAAAAGAAAAAGAAATAAATTAAATAAACTATGACATCTGAGATAACTGGGGAAAAAAGAAGAGATATATATATACACACACATACATACACACAATGGAATACTACTCAGCCATCAAAATATGAAATCTTGCCATTCGCAATGCATGGATGGAACTAGAGGGCATTATGCTAAGTGAAATAAGTCAATCAGAAAAAGATAAATATCATATGATTTCACTCCTACGTGGAATTTAAGAAACAAAACAGGATTATAGGGGAAGAGAGGAAAAAATAAAACAAGACAAAATCAGAGAGGGAGAAAAACCATAAGAAACTCTTAATCATAGGAAACAAGCTGAGGATTGCTGGGGGAAAGGGGGCATAGGGGCGGGATAACTGGGTGATGGACATTAAAGAGGGCATGTGCTGTAATGAGCACTGGGTGTTATATAAGACTGATGAATCACTGACCTCTACCTCTGAAACTAATAATACATTGTATGTTAATTAATTGAATTTAAACCAAAAAATTTTAAAAAGAAAAAGAAAAAAACAAAAGCTCAAATAAATAAATAAAATCTTTTTTTAAAAAAAGAAGAGAAAGGTAGAAGACAGTTACCTAAGATGAAGCCAAGAAAAGACATCTCATAATGAATTCAACCCTGCTAATATCTTAACCTGAGACTTCTAGCCTCCAGACTGTGACTAAATAAATTTAAATTTATTTACCATAGACTGGGTGTTTAAGCCATTCAGTCTATGGTATTTGTTAAGGCAGCCTGAGCAAATGAATATACTACTACACTGTCTTTCGTAGCAGAGTGCCAATAGAGGCATACCATTAGCAGGTATCCAATGGCAATACCCTAAAAAAATTCTTCTAGTGCCAGAATCTTTACAATTTTTCAAGCTGTTTATTTTTAATGGTAATATGTTCACATAAAAATACTAAAAATATAAAAGAACCTGGCTCTATCACTTACTAGCTTCCATATTGCCACGTTACCCAGCCCCCTTCCAGACACAACCAAAGCTACCTGATTCTTATGTGTCTTTCTAAAAATATTCTATAAATATAAAAACAAGTATGTACAAATGGCCAACAGACATGTGAAAAGATGCTCAACATCACTCAGCATCAGGGAAATACAAATCAAAACCATAATGAGATACCACCTCACACTGGTTAAAACGGCTAAAATTAATAACAGATGTTGGCAAGGATGCAGAGAAAGGGGAACCCTTCTCACACTGTTGGTAGGAATGCAAACTGGTACAGCCACTCTGGAAAACAGTATGGAGGTTCCTCAAAAAGTTGAAAATAGAGATACCCTACGACCCAGCAATCGCACTAGTGGGTATTTACCCCAAAGATACAAATGTAGTGATCCGAAGGGGCATGTGCACCCCAATGTTTATAGCAGCAGTGTCCACAATAGCCAAACTATGGAAAGAGCCCAGATGTCCATTGACAGATGAATGGATAAAGATGTGGTATAAATATACAATGGAATACTACTCAGCCATCAAAAAATGAAATCTTATCATTTGCAATGATGTGCATGGAACTAGAGGGCATTATGCTAAGTGAAATAAGTCAAGCAGAGAAAGAATTATCATATGATTTCACTCCTATGTGGAATTTAAGAAACAAAACAGAGGAGAGCATAGGGAAAGGGAGGGAAAAATAAAACAAGATGAAATTAGAGAAGGAGACAAACCATAAGAAACTCTTAATCATAGGAAACAAACTGAGGGTTACTGGAGGGGAGGGGGGGGTGAGGGGATGGGGAGGCTGGGTGCTGGACATTAAGGAGAGCACATGATATAATGAGCACTGTGAATTATGTAAGACTGATGAATCACTGACCTCTATCTCTGAAACTAATAATATGCTATATGTTAATTAATTGAATTTAAATTAAAAATAGTATTAAAAATTTTTTAAAGTATGTACATATATATTCATATATTCTCTCTATTTGCTTACTATAGACACTATCCTTTCTAACATTTTTTTCACAGAGGTATCTTGAAAATTGCCTTTATATGGAGGGATTTAACTAAGGACTGATTATTCTGAATTGCAATTTAAGTTCTAGCTATAATCTTTACTTACATTTTACAAACAGGAGAAAATGGAAATGTCTGAAGTCCTGTACATAATGAAGTCATGGAAGAATGTTGGTTTGTTCGATGTAGATGAGTTAATGGCATTTCTAACTCTACTAGAATACAAAAAGTTTAAAAAATAATTAATTACATAAACATTGAATAAAATTAAGTATAGTTTAGAACTTTTTGTAAGTAACTCTGATGCTGATCATTCTGTTATAACAAAAATTTTCAGTAAAAAGACATTTGGGTTACTTGAAATACAAAATAACAGTTTTAAATTTCCATCTATAAGGAATTACACATATATCACATGCTATCTCAACAGTGATAGTGGTGATTTTAAAAAAATACACTGACAACTAAACTTTATTGTTTACTGTATGAGATAAATTCTAAGAGTTTTATGTGTAATAATGCTTTCAATTCTGACAACTTATGTTGTCAGTACTTAGGAGACAGTACTATTTTCATCTTCATACTAAATATTGGTGATGTTAAGTAAATAGTATTAATGGAGACTAAGTCTTCACCTTAGTAAGTCTGGAGTCTGGGTGGCCCAGCAGTTACATATTTATAGGGTGGGCTTGAGAAACTGAAACTCAGTCAGTCTGGTATGACTATTCAGAAGTAGTCAGTGTGTTCCTATCACTTTCATAAATAAAGCAATAAACTTCCAAATAGATGATTAATGTGATTCAATTATAAATGTAACTAAAGGAGCACCTGGCTGGCTCAGTTGGTTAAGTGTCTGACTCTTGATTTTGGCTTAGGTCATGATCTCAGCGTTGCGAGATTAGGTTCCACACTGGGTGTTGGAGCCTGTTTAAGATTCTCTCTCTCCCTCTCCCTCTGCCTACCTTTCCCCATACCCGCTAAAATAAATAAATAAATAAATAAATAAATAAATAAATAAATAAACCAATAAAAAACATGTAACTAAATCATAGTATCATCAACATAGTTAAGAAGCAACGCAACTTGGCATTACATTGGAACAAAAGATGATTCAGAGTCCAAAGCTGGTATGATAATAATAGTAATAGTAATGATAGGATTGCTTTGGGTGATTAAAAAGTTAAATTTACAAAAGTGTAACAAGGGTCAGCGAGATCACTAATACTGAGATAAAATATAAAATTTTATTTACTGAACTCTAATATAAGATTTCTGATTTTAATATTAATGCTATTTCCTCCATTCCTCTTCCTCAATCTTTGTAACCTCTGTATATTATTCAGTTTTGATGCTAGAAGGATAATGAGTTAGTGATAGTAACAAATGTAAATGGACAGATAAGAGAAAAAATGACAACTTGGATTGCAATAATCAAATTTTAAACATGAAAACTGTCTTCTAGTAGACCTTACATGTGAATGTATTGTACTTTTACATCAGATATATTAACCACTGATAAACTCAATGTTTCGTCCAAAATTTCTACCTGGTTCACTGTATTCTGGTTCACAATGGCTTTGAATGGCCAAAATCTCTGTGGAGCTGCATTTTATATCCTCAATGTCAATTCCATGCTTGGTAGTAAGTTCTGAAAAGAAAAATAAGAAAGTCTACTATCAGCATAAGTACTACTATCTCAGTTTTTTTGTAATGTTGTCCGTTCCTCTGTGGCAATGACTGTTTTACTTAGTATACCATCAGAGCCAACTGAAGCCTGGGCGTGTACCACCACAGTCCTTCAGTAAAGTCAACTGTCCTTTACAATAGCATTCATGTCCTTTATAATAGTCCTGCTAATAAGCCAATAGGTCAACCTGCAGTTTTAAGCTCTGCTATATTTTCAAGTTCTGGTATGAATTTGATCTTACTCAGGTTGACTTTTCATTCCTTTGCTTTGACTTGTAGGCTAATCAGTAATTCACTTGATTTAGTCTTGTCTACAAGAATTCCTTCAAGTTTGTGGTCTAGTAATGGCAAGCATCCCTGTTCTCAATGGATATCATAAATCACCCTTCACTCCTCCCTAATATTATATATCTTTGATGATTTCAACTGGAATTTATAAAAGGGTAGCTAAATATTTGAGCTTAAATTGTCATTAGAAAGAATTCAATAATATTTACTAAGTCTAACTGGGATAAAAGAATATACAATTTAGGTTATGATTCTCTCAGTCATCTGATTCCATGAATCATAACCTCACTGAGCTTCTCCATATCTAACTAAAGTCAGCACAGAAGTTGTTAGTGCTTTGTCGTCGTTTATAAGAAAACAACTTTAAAAAATTAGTATAGTCATAGGCGATTTAGCTTTATCTGTATAATTATCTTGAAATGGTTGATTTCAGAGATGTGTAAGTTTGCTGTTATATAAGTTAACACACACACACACACACACACACATATATATATATGTTAAATTATAAAGAGAAAGACAAGGAGAAAAGAGTCTTATCAACAATAATTCTGAGATTTTACCACGGAACCTGAAGAACACTTCTTAAAAACTTGGAGGTTCAGAAAACAGTTTAATCAACATATTTTTATAACAAACATTATTAAGTAGTTTTTACAAATAATAGATTTTTGAATTTATTCTCACCTATTTTGAAAAGCTTTTCATTTTCATCTGCATAATTTATTATTTCTGGCATTAAGTTTAAGGATTCCTTCAGTTCGGTGAGTGATGGAATATCAACTTCTTGTTTGAGGTTTGTAGGTATTAAGAATTCACACTCAGGCAAAATTGATGGCTGAAATAGTTTAAGTAAAAGAAGCTTTTAGGGAGGTTTTCCAGATAAATATTTCTGGACTCATAAACAGATAAAATTTGTTTAATTAGTGTATCAAATTTTAAGCTAAACATTCAAAATTTTTAATGTTATGAAAACATTTTAAAAAACAGAGGTGTAGTAGCCAAAAATATATTACAAGCAATGTTCTGAGTAATGTCCTTTATGGCCACTGATTACATTAGTGGTATACAGTGCCCTTGATGCAGAAATCTTTTGGGGTAATAACAAATTGTTTAACTTCTGAATTAAAAATAATCACTGCAATAGATGAGAGATGGCGAATGGGGAGAAGTAAAAAGGGTAGATGAAATGGAATGGATCTTCACTACACTCATTAAATATGCTTCTCTTTCATTCCTACAGAACTAGATTCTATGTGCACAATGCTCAGAGCTAATGGGTGAGGGAGAGGGGGACTAGAGAAAAGGGCTAATTAGTGAATTAATATTGTCACCACGTGTGTTAAAATTTTTAATTGTAAGGAGACCCTTTAAATGCCTTAAGATATCTATATCTGTATCTTTATCTATATCTACAACTCTATTTCCTTTGAATGTTTTAAGAAAAGCCCCAAATATGAAATATTTTCAGTTGTTTCAAAAAAATGTTTAAAGTAACTTTGTAAATGCATCTAATCTATGTGGGCCTAGTTTTTTGAATTTGTTAAATTGCAAAAAGTTACTTGCACTCTCAACTGGTAAAATTCTTTACATACTAATATCATAATAATTATTTCGTGTACTATTGGAACTGTATGCTAAAAAAGGGGGGCTCCTTTGACGAATTTGATCTTTAATATGTGAAGGTGCTATCTTCCTTATTAACCACTGGCAGCACCTAAAATGAAATCTTGGACCATCTTTTTTCTTACTACTTCAGCGAGATCCCTTCTCTTACATAGTGTAAGTGCTGTTTTGTGTATAACTCACAAATCAAAATCAACATTTCTAGCTCTGGTTTCCAATTTTTTAATTAGAATATGAGCACTTAATGTCCTATACCAGGTACATTAATTAAAATCATTAAGAGACGTTTTTAAATTCACTATACCTGGGCTGTACAACAGACCAGTTCAATCAGAATACATCTGAGTAGGACCCAGGCTTCAGTATTTTATTAAAACTCTCCAAATAATTCCAATGTGTAGCAAAGGTTTAGAATGACTACCTTAAAGTAAATTTGACTTCACTATTGATATAGTCAACCCATTACCAAGTCTTTTTTAACTTGACAAGAGTAGATGGCCAATACATATTACTAAAATTATATTATTTGAGCTCTAATGACAACAGGATTCTCTGAAAGAACAGTTTAAAGCAATTTATCTCAATTATTTATTTTTTTAATTAAGCAAATTATGGGGTGTAATTATATTACTAACTTTAATAAAGATATTACTGAAAGTATTACAGTTTCATTTAAACCTACCGTATCTTCTAGCTTTTCCTGACAAAAGTTCTCTTTATCCATGTAAAAATCTTCTTTTACTAGATCTTTCAAATCTCCTTGAAAAGAGAAACATTCCCTTAACAAAAAATAAAACACTAAATTAGTGTTTACTAAAAGCAAGGTACATACTAAATGTAGCAAATCAAATTAAATAATAATTTAATACAATGATTAAAACTGGAATTGATGTAAAGCAATGATAATATATTATTATTGATAACATCTAGACTTGTGAGCATACGAAGAATACGTTCTCCTTTAGAAATATTTACATCAGACAATTAAGTACCTGAAGAAATTAGCTTCTGTGAAGATCTGTTCTTTGAAATCTAAAATGGGGTCTTTTACCAAAAATAGTTTTAGCCTACTCAACAAAGTATGAGAAGTTGGTAGCTGACTTTTATAGGTCATCAAGTTATTTAAAAAAAGTATTTCTTCATCAATAGACAAATCTGAAAAAAAAAAGAAACATAAAGGAATAAGAAAAAATCTAAAAGTTACACAAAGGGATCTAGACAGTTACTGCAGTCAGCCACTCAAACACACTTTAAATTCTTTAGTTCTTCGTCGCATTGCGCATATAATGTATGCAGCATAGAATTAGCATATATGTAAAAGCTCAATAAATTTTAGTATTACTTAGTACACTGACTAGTAACCAAATGTCCTGAAAAAGTTATAATGGCTCATTTTCTTTTCAACAAAGATTAGTTTAATCAAGGGAGGAAAATATCTTGCAGTCTTTTGCTTCAAAACAACCAGGGGTAGCCTAAGCAAGGTTGTAAAGATATAAAAGCATTTGACTTTTATGGAACCTAGTCTTTTCTCTGCATCATTTTGCCTCTTAAAGTCTCTAATTCATCCCTAGAGACTCTGAGATGTAGGGGAAGGAAAAGGTCTACAAAACCTACAAATGAGATCAATTCAGATGCTACCATTGTCATGATAAAAAAATTGTATCTATTGTAAAATAGAAATAAAACTTTCATTGTAAAATTGATCACAATAAAAGTTATATGGCAAAGTATCTACTTGAGAAGTGTGATATATCTTATATATCAGGAAACACTACTGCTAACAGTTAATTGCTGGAATAAATTTCTCCTGTCTCCCCCCACCCTATGTTCATGTTACTTTAGAATCTTAGCCAACTGTGTCAGGGCTTTAACAGTTTCTGAGCCAAGGGAGGGAACATAAAACCTGCTCCCATTCTTCAATAAGCTCCTGAGTGGAAAAAAAAGGAAAATATAAGTTCAGATGAGGAAATGCTCAGAAAGCCAAACTCTCCAAAGTGAAATCTACATTGAAGAGGGAGCAACAGTTTCTTGTTCTGGGTAGTGACCTTTCAGTTAAGTAAATTTAAAATGACATGAGAGAGGAATAGTATGGAGTGATGTCTTCCATGACCAATTACACCATTGGTATGCATATGTTTAATAAATATGTGGTGTTNAGCAGGCAACCAGGAAACATCCCTTTGCCTGGTGCTACCTTGAAATGCTAAATGAGAACTTGTTCCATAAACTAGCCTCCTAAGAGATTACTCATCTGAACCTGCTAAGTTCCTGATAATTTTGTGGCCAAGAGCTTCCCGTGACAAATTTGGCATAGTTCTTTTATATACCAAAGAGAGGTAGCCAATCAATTCCATATCTAAACAGGGCTCACGTGGGACAATTAAAGATGGTTATCTGTACATCCACTCTGAAAGTATTAATGAACTCATATTAATAGTAAAAACCCAAACAGCATTTCTTTATATCCCTGTCTCCACCTTCCACTTCCAAACACAGGTCCTCCAGCCATCTTCCCTTCCTACAGGCTCATCCTAGTATTTCTGCAAGTCCAAGGAATTATGAGGTCTTGTTTTCCAACCACCCATATTTGATAGAGCCACTTGAGGGCAGCATCACACCACAACCAATGTTCTTTGTAACAACACAAAAGTTGTTTTAAGAAGGGTGCTACTTCCTTATATTCTTACGGTTATACAACACTTCCTGGAGTTCTTACTTTATTACAGCTCTTCTATTACCAACACAGATATGAGGAGACTGTTCTCCTCTATTGTAAATAACTGTTAAATTCTTACAAAGAAGCAAAATTTTAGCTAGTTAACTATGAAAAGAAACAGAAAATAGAGGTCTACTGACAGGAAAGACAAGTTTATTCTTGGCAGAAGATTCCTTTGTCTACCTAGAAAACCCAAGGTAACTAAATGAAAACAAATAAAGGAGTTCACTAGGTGTCTGATAAAAAAATTATAAGATCCTCTGGTTTTTAAACATACATAAAAACCCCAAAATTAATGGAAAAAATTCATCCGTAACGGTGACAAGTATACAAACATCAAGGAATCAACCTAACGAAAATATACAGAGAGTATATGCAAGAAACTACAAAATTTTAATGAGGATCATTAAAAGAAATTGAATAAAAGGCAAGATAAACCATTTTCCTGGCTAGTAAGACTAACAATGGTTAAAAAAAAAAAAGTAAAAAAACACAATGACATTTCAATTTCTCAAGAGATCTGTTTTGGAACTTGAAAAAGTTCCAGAAGAATAAAAACATGAGATTAGGAAAAAATTTAATAACAAAAAAGAGACTATTAATACATGTTATAATTACATATTAAATAGTTAAACTGTATGATACAATAATAGACAAAATCCATAGAACAAAACAGAAAATCCAAAAACACTAATGTGGGCAAGGATTTAGCATATTTTGTAAATGGCTTTTCTAATCAGTAGAGAAAGGAAAGACCATTCCATAAACGATACTGAGATGACTGCCAAAACATTTGGAAAAAATATTTTTATCTTTACTTTGAAACATATACCAAAATCTTAAGGAAAACCTTAAAGAAAATTTGAATAAATATTTATCTAATTTAAGGAAGAATTTTCTAAGTATAAAAGCAATGAAAGAACCCTTAAAGGAAAACATTCATGGGACTGGTTAGTTTTAAATTAAACATTAACTATATCTTTGACATATACAGACAAAATATAAGAATAGAAAAATAGATAAAAGGGGCGCCTGGGTGGCACAGCAGTTAAGCGTCTGCCTTCGGCTCAGGGCGTGATCCCGGCGTTCTAGGATCAAGCCCCACATCAGGCTCTTCTGCTATGAGCCTGCTTCTTCCTCTCCCACTCCCCCTGTTTGTGTTCCCTCTCTCGCTGGCTGTCTCTATCTCTGTCGAATAAATAAATTAAAAAAAAAATCTTAAAAAAAAAAGAAAAATAGATAAAAGAATCATTCACAAAATAAAAATATGCAAATGGCCAATAAACATGAATAATTTTAAAAGATTTTATTTATGTATATATGTATGTATATATTTACTTATTTTTTATTGAGAGAGAGAGAGTGTGTGTGGGGGAGGGCATACGAGTGCGAGGGGGCGGGGAGAGGGAGAAGGAAAGTGAGAGAATCTCTTGCAGACTCTCTGCCCAGTGTGGAGTCCCATTCAGGGCTTGATCCCACAACCCTGACATCATGACCGAAGCCAAAATCAGGAGTTGGATGCTCAACTAACTGAGCCATCCAGGCACCACAGACATGAATAATTTTTAAAATCCAAGTAAAAATATAATTTTTGCCCATCACATTGGTTAAAATGCATTAACACAGTATCAGTAGTAATATATCCAATGATGATAAGGCTGGTATGAACAGGATATTCTCATATCATGCTAGTGGACATATAGCTAAAAGAAATACTTTTATCAAGTAATTCCATTTCCATGAATTTACTCTATGGAAAGAACTGGAAATGGAAGCATACATTTATGTCCATATTTGAAATTAAAAACATTAGTGTTCTTAAATTGGGAAATGTATGATGCATACACAATATTTAAAACTGCAGTCATTAAAAGCCATGCTTTTGAAGACAAGTATATGGTGAGATGTTTCCAAGATAATGTTAACATTTAACAATAATATAATGCAGGGGCGCCTGGGTGTCTCAGTCGTTAAGCGTCTGCCTTTGGCTCAGAGCCTGATGCCAGCGTTCTGGGATCCAGCCCCACATCAGGCTCCTCCCTTGGGAGCCTGATTCTTCCTCTCCCACTTCCCCTGTTCGTGTTCCCTCTCTCGCTGGCTGTCTGTCAAATAAATAATAAAAATCTTAAAAACAAAAACAAAAACAATAATATAATGCAGACACAATCTGATCCCAATAGTAAAATGATTTCTGTTTAGATTATAGGTTTGGAAGTTTTTAATAAAGGGATATTCTACATATTTAGTATGTAGATATCTTAATAGATGTAGAAAACATTAATAAAATTCACTCCTCATTCATGATCAAAAGCTTTTAGAAAACTCAGAACAGAAAGAGCTTCCTCGACCCAATAAAATAAATTCTTCCAACATTTAACCATTGAAACTGACGTAAACATTGTAAATGATTCACCATTCAAGTGATATTACATCATTTTTAATGATGAAATGTTAAAGTATTTCCTTTACTGTCAAGAACAACACGAGGATGGCAACATTGCTACTTCTATTAAACAATGTACTGTAGGTCCTAGTCAGCACAATAAGACAAAAAAAAAAAAAGATATAAATTTTGTAAAGGGAGAATGGCCAACAAAATTACTGTCTTAAAGACATATCTGTACTCCCACTGCAGCATTATTCACAATAGTCAAGGTGTGGAAACCATGTAATAAGTGTCTGTCCACAGATAAATGGATAAAAAAATGTGTTTCAAAGAAAATATGTTTTAAACACACAGACACAAGAAAATATTGTTGAACCTTAAAAAAGTAGGAAATCCTGCCATTTGCAGTATGGATGAAAACGGAAGACTTTCTGCTAAGTGAAATAAACCAGGCAGAGAACAACAAATACTACATGGTATCACTTATATGTGGAATCTTAAAAACAAAACAAACAAACAAAAAAAGTAGAACTCATGAAAACAGAGAGTAGAATGGTGGTTGCCAGGGACTGGGGCTGGGCTGTGGGGAAATAGGGAGAGGTTGGTAAAACAATACAAACTTCCAACTATAAGATGAATAAGGTGTGAGGATCTGATGTATAAAATGGTGACTATAGCTGATACTACTGCAGTGTATAATTGAAATTTTTTTTTAAGATTTTATTTATTTAACAGAGAGAGAAAGAGACAGAGTGTACGCACAGACAGGGGGAGCAGCAGGCAGAGGGAGAGGGAGAAGCAGATTCCCCGCTGAGTAGGGAGCCTGATGCAGGGCTTGATCCCAGGCTATAGGATCATGACCTGAGCTGAAGGCAGACACTCAACCGACTAAGCCACCCAGACACTCCACAATAAAAGAAAATCACCCACTGTTTTCATGTCTTAAAGAAATAGATGTTTTGAAATTAACTTATAATTTAGTAATTAACTACATTTCTTTTAAGACAGAAAATTTACAGTATCAATTGAATTTCAAAACAATGCATTCCTTTGGTTTTAGACACTGAGACCAAAGTATCTATAAATCTGGCAGCAATCAATCTAGCTGCAAAGACAATAAGTGAAATTGCAAATCTGAATTTATAAAATGATGTCTAATGACACAGGACCCTTAAGGCAATATAGGATATGGACAATTTATATGCATTTAGGAAACCCAAGCATATTTTCATTCAGTGAATAGTAGTTAAGGAAGCTTCTGACTTTGGTTGATGATAGATATTATGAAGCTTGCCAATAACGGCTTCTAGTTTTCCACATTAATAATAATAGCTATGTTTGGATATCTGTTATTTTTTACAATCTCATTACATGTGCAAATACATTAGTTGATCCTCACAAACATTTTTATAAGAAATTAGAAGAATAAGTTAAAAAGAAGTTATAGAAGAAAATTCAAAACCATAAAATTTGTAATAACTGCCCTCAAATTGCACCACTTTTTAAGAGTAGATTTCGACTATGAACAAATTCAGATTATTCCTAATATATCATGTTCTCAAGTTTAGTCTTTATTCTTTCTTAAAGATTTTATTTATTTATTTTTAGAGAGAGAGAGAGTGCGTGCATGAGCAAGCGGGCGTAGGGGCAGAGGGAGAAGAGGAGGGAGAGAAGCAGACTCCCCACTGAGCACAGAACCAGACCTGGGGCTCCATCTCACAACCCCAAGTACATGACCTGAGCTGAAATCAAGAGTTGGATGCTCAACCTACAGAGCCCTCCAGGTGCCCCTCAAGTTTAGTCTTTAATGCAATCTCTTACTCTCTCTTTCATCTCAAACTAAGAGGGATCTAACTCTATATCATCACACACCTATTTGCCAACACCAAAAATTTTATACATAATTTACGTATTTACATAAAAACAGCAGTAAAAGAACCAAATTATTATATATTATCTATCTGTTAGATTATCATAGTTCAAGCTATAGCATATCTTAAACTTTTTATTTTAAAAGGAATAGGCTGTTTCACATACAAGAAAGGTAGTTCTCAGCAAATTTTTATGCAATTGGAAGAATTCAGCACCCTCTAGGAAGATGAAAATTTGGAATATAGTTTGGATAAAATGTGCTTTAATTATTAATTATGGTAAATTTGTAAAAATGAGGTGAATTTCCTGATCTAATACTGCAACTATTCCATCTCTACTTTGAATTATGGTTTCACATCAATTTGATGAGACTGAAAATCTTGAGCATATTTTGAAAATAAAATACAGCCATCATTTAATAATCTACTATTTGAATGTTATGCCAGATTGCTATGTCATCAAATCTGGTTATAGTAATATGGTGTGAGCACACTATGATCAAATCCCTGACGCTATTTTGATGCCCAGCTCACATAAACTCCAAAAACAACCAAATTGACAAAAAGGGGATTAATATAAAAGAGAAAGTATCTCCCTAATGTGGCAAAGCTTAGAATTATAATTTTGCAGGTGGATACCTTTAATAAAACAGAAAAATTAAAAATCCAATAAAACAGAAAAACACTCACAAAAATGAAAATCTGTATGTTAGTAAGAAATGTTTTATAACAATAGAAATAATAAACATTTTACCTCTGTTCTGTATTTGAAGTGCTGGACATTTTTCTAAACCGCTGACAAGTGTAAAGACTTCAGTGTAGTCCTTATGGGTATATAAACTGGCTTCCTCTATTTCAGTTTGGGAGTTTGGGTTTGAACTTGGAACAACTTCCTCAAAACCATAGTCAGTCTGAATCACCATTCCTGTAATTGCTTTTCTATAACATTATAAAATTACTGATTTTATGTATGTCCTATTTTAAAACATCTTTATTAACAAATAGTATATGTTCATTGTAGAAAAATTACAAAATTCCAACAGATACAGAGAAAAGTTACCCATAGCCCCAACACTCAAGAGATGAATTCAAAAATTATGTATTTTCTCAATCACTTTTGGATATTTTTAAACAAAAGTGGATTCATGTACGTAGTATTATGAAACCTGCCTTTTCTGGTAAACAATAAAGCATGAGTACATTTATATGTCAATCGATGTATATTCATTTCATTGTTGATGGATGAACAGGATCTTATTGTATCAGTAGGCCATAATTTACTCAAACAGTTCCCTATTGTTGGCAATTTAAATTTGTTGTAATCGTTTGCCATTATAATGCAAGGAATATCTTTGTGCACTTGACTGTTTTCTCAAAATATGTTTCCTAAAAACAGAAATGATGAGGTTAAAGGTATACGGATTTTTAGACTTTGCCAAGCATTGCCAAGTTGCCTTTGTATTGAATACTCAATGTTTGCTTTTCCACATCATTATCCAATCCTTTGTATTCTGTTCTTCAACCTGGGAGGCTCATCTCCATGACTGAACTAAGCTCCCTTGGTCTCTGGCTTCTGGTTGGGTTCAGCCAATAGGAAGCATTGACAGGATCAAAGGTGGAAAGAGAGACAAGTTGGGATATTATTGTTCCCAAATCCTTCCTGGGCCACAATTTGGAAGTGGCTGCATTTGTCTACCAACAGTTATATCTCTTGTGAGACAGCCTCTCTCCTACAGCTAGCTGTAGTTCTTACTGGGTTGATTACTGTTCAGTCTCCTTGCTCCTACAACCTTAGAGTGTTAACAACTTCCTGCTGTTTTGGGGCACTTTTTTTTGGCTCCCTTGACCTTGTCCATACCTTGCCTGTTTCCTGGTTCATCCAGGTATATCCGCCACTGTCTCTAACACTGGGAGATTTGGACTTACAAGAGATCTTTTTAATGAATTTTCTGACAAATAAATATATTATTGGCAACTTAACTACACATTCTAATATACCTCCCCCCCAATATCCTAAAATATTTTAGCCTCAATAATTTTCTACACAGACTGAGAGAACCAAAATCAATATAACTCCCTAATGTAATTGAAGAAAAATGAGTATATCTTCAAATCATAGATAGAAAAATCTCTAAAGTTTCTCCTTTACTCTTTAAGAAAATACAAGGCACAAGAAAAAATATTTCAACTCACCTAGGTCCATATTACTCATAAGACCATTGATTCCTATGTGAATCTTTACAGACTTCTAAATTCAGCATTTATATCACAATTATCTTTTTTGTTTTAAATGTTAATAATAGGATCAGCACTTTGTAATAATCCTCGGTACTACAGTTTTGAGAAAACCCAGTCAGTTCCCTTTCCCTAGATATACATGTTCTATGAAGAAAAGTATTTCCTGGATGTCCTCTTACCTCCGTGTCCAATATTATCTATTCTTTGTTCACTGGTGTCTCCTTCTCCACCTAACCTGTAGTACTGACATTTCGCAGGATTCTAATCTAGATGGTGTTTGCTTTCTTTCCATAACATTCTATCTGGGTAGGTTCATCCACTCCAATTCACTAATTACTTAACTTAAAAGAAATATTTACTGAGTGTTCACAGTGTGCTAACACCATTTTAGGCACTGAGAATGGAGTGGTAGAGCAAAACAAAGTTCTTACCCTCATGAAGCTTACCTGTTAATGGGATGATAGACAAACAAACAAATAACATAATGTCAGGTGATGAAACACTGTTATGAATAAAATAAAATATTAGGACATCAAGTAACAGCCAGAGAGTTGGTAAAAGGTCTATTTTAGAAAGCGGCCAGCTGAGGAGCTGATAATTCCACAGCTACCTGAATAATGGTAGGGAGTGACCTATACAAAGGCCTAAAGTGGGGGAATAAGGTTTGCATAGTCTAAAAAAAGCAGAAAGGTCAAGGTGACCAGAACAGAATAAGGTTAAATAGGTAGGAAGGGACCAGATCATGTTGGGCATTATAATATCTGGTAAGAACTTTGGATTTTATTCTATGTGCAATAGGATACTGTCAGTAGGTTATAACAGAGACAGTTTATGATCTGATTTGTGACTTAAAAAAAAAATATTCCAGGGGCGCCTGGGTGGCACAGCAGTTAGGCGTCTGCCTTCGGCTCAGGGCGTGATCCCGGCGTTCTGGGATCAAGCCCCACATCAGGCTCCTCTGCTATGAGCCTGCTTCTTCCTCTCCCACTCCCCCTGCTTGTGTTCCCTCTCTCGCTGGCTGTCTCTATCTCTGTCGAATGAATGAATAAATAAAACCTTTAAAAAAAAATATTCCAGGCAAACTCTTAGAAGAAAATAGAGGAGTAAATCCTCACGACTTTGGATTAGCAAAGCCTTCTCAGATATGGTGCCAAAAGCCTAAGTGACGAAAGAAAAGAAAAGATAAATTGGACTTCATCAAAATTTTTAAAAATTGTGTTTCAAAGGATACTATCAAGAAACCGGAAAGATAATCCACAGAAGAAAATATCTGCAAATCATGTATCTGATAAGGGACTTGTATTTAGATTATATAACAAACTCTTAAAATCCAACTATAAAAAGACACGTAAGCCAACTGGAAAATGGGCAAAGTACTTAAACAAACATTTTCTTGAAGAAGATAAACTAAAGGCCAATAATTACATAAAAAGATGCTAAACGTCATTTGCTATGAGGGAAATGCAAATCAAAACAACAATGACATACATAAGCCACCCATTAGGATGGCTATAATAAAAAAGAAAGATAATAAGGAATGTTGGCAAGGATGTAAATAAATTGTAGCCTTCACACACTGCTGGCGGAAATGCAAGAAGGTAGAGCTGCTTGGAAAATAATTTCACAATTCCTCAAATAGTTATACACTGAGTTACCATATGATCTAGTAATTCTACTACTAGAGAAATGAAATCATATGTATGCACAAAAATTTACCCACAGATACTTATAATAGCTTTATTCATACCAGCTAAAAACTGAAAACAACCTAAATGTCCAACAACTAATGGATGGATAAATAAAATGTGCTATGTCCACACAATGGAATATTATTTGGCCATTAAAAAAAAAAGCTAAGTGCTGATACATGCTACAACACAGATGAACCTTGAATACATTATGCTAAGTGAAAGAAACCAGTCACAAAAGATCCCATACTGTATGTGTCATACTGTGTTTTACAACACAAGAAATGTATAGTTGGTCTTCGTCCCCATTTCTGGCAAGGAACTCCTAAAGCCCTTGGAATTTCCTAAGTGTTGAGAATGATAAAGGTATATTTAGTTGTTAATGAGGTGACTTTTGGAAAACCTCTCCATTGCCCAGAGAAACAACCATGTGATCAGAGGGCTGGAATTTTAGCCCCATTCCTCTGACCTCCAGCAAGAAGGGCTGGAGGTTGCATCAACTGCCAATGGCCAATGGTAGAGTCAATCGCGTGTATGCAATAAAGCCTTTGCAAGAACACAAGAGGATGGGGTTCAGAGAGCTTCTGGGTTGGTGAATACATGGAAATTCTGGGAGAGTGGTGTGGAGGTAGAGGGTATGGAAACTCTGTGCCCCTTTCCCATACCTTGCCCTACGTATCTCTTCCATCTGGCTGTTCCTGAGTTATATCCTTTTATAATAATCAGTAATCCAGTAAGTAAAATGTTTCTGTGAATTCTGTGAGTCTGTCTAGCAAATTGATCAAATCCAAGGAGGAGGTTGCTGGAACCTCCAATCTATAGCCAGTGGGTCAGAAGCATAGGTTATAACCTGGACTTCAAGTGGAGTCTGAAGTGGCAGGAGAGGGGAGGCAGTCTTGCAAGACTGAGCCCTTAACAGGAGGTATCTTATACTATCTTTGGGTAGATAGTGTCAGAATTGAGTTGAATTGTAGGATACCCAGCTGGTATGAGAACACTGCTTGTGGTTTGGGGAACTACGCCCCCTCCCTATGTTGGAATTGTTGTATGATTTTACTTTGATTCCATTTATATGAAATGTCCAGAATAGGCAAGTCTAGAGAGGCAGAAAGTAGACTAGTAGTTGCCTGTCTGGAGGAGGGGAAAAAGTGGGGAGTGGATATTAATAAGTATAAGATTTCTTTTTGTGTTGATGAAAATGCACTAAAATTGATTGTGATAATTGCACAACTCTACTAAAAACCACTGAATTGGAATGGGTGAATTATATGGATATGAATCATTTTTCAATAAAGCACTACTATAAACCAAACCAAACCAAAGAGTATAGGGTTTGAAGTCAGACAGACTAGGGTTTGAGTATTTGAATAGCTCCAACTATTGACTGTGGGACAGTTATTTAATCTAAGTCTCAGTTTCCCATATATAACATTGGGATAGTAATATCCACCTCACATAATAGTTATGAGGTATACAGGAAATAAATATATGTGCAATGCCCCTCATTCAACTGCATTCATCTGAATATAACAAGCCACAGAGGAATAGGGGATATTGTTATACATTCTTCCTCTTACTCTACTTAGCCATGTGCTCCCTCCTGGAAGCTAGGAAGTTTATGCATGGTTCTTCCCAATGTTTTTGCATTTTGCCCTTGTCTCCATAATTTGATAGCCTCAACCCCTTCTTTATCCTGTCTATCAAGCTAAAAAAAGTGCTATATTTACTCTAATATGTATGTATTTATTAGGAGCTTAATATGTTTTTTAAACTATGCTGCTTTTGTTTTTTTCTTTGCTGGTGGTTTTCTAAAAATTAAAATAGTTATTATTTTTGTTAGTGCTCTGTCTCAAGTTATAGCTTTGACTACAGAAGCCAATTTTCTTGTATGTCCTGTTATTTTTAGTGTGTAATTTTGTAGAACATAAGATTTCTTAAGAACACACGGCAGAAAATGCCCATATATGTTAAAACACAGTACACCAACAAGTTAGTAAAAGAATTGAGGCCTTAGGATCGATATTAAGAAGTAACAAAAATAGACACAAGGAACAAAGAGACGGGAGAAAGAGAGGAAAAGCAAGATTTAGGAACTCTAGGTAGTGCTAATGATCAGAATGCTTATTCCTAAAATCCATTAGGTAATAAAACTGTAGTAGCAGAATTATTTAAAATTAAATTTTAACATGGGAAATCTCTATACTTTCTGCTCAATTCTGCTATGAACCAAAACTTCTCTAAAAATAAAGCCTATTAAAAATTAAATCTTGCTATATGAGACAAAATTGAAATTAATAGCTTAAACACACATAAAAAGTGGCATTTAGAAGTTCATGGCTAGTAAAGCAGTTTGCAGTGTGTCAGAGACTAAAGCTCCTTTTGTTCCACTCTTTCACTCCTATATTTAGTTCTTGTCAGTATAGTCCAAGCTGGTTGCTGGAGCCAGTCATTACATCTCTATTCCAGCATTGGGAAGAAGAAAAGTGAAGGAGAAAAACATGCTGCTTCCTTTTAAGCACATTCCCCAGAAATTGCATAAGCCTCTTTTGCTTAATACCCCATTGGGAAGAACTTAGTCGTATGGGTATGTGTAGTTACAGGGAGGCTGAGAAATGTAAATGTGATTCTAGGTGGTGCCACAGGTCCACCTTCTTTGCCGTGGACTCTATCTTGGTACTGCAAAATGAATGGAAGGTCAGATAAGATTGGGCATCCATTCTTTCAGGGCCTCCATTTCTCCCATACATGAATCTTGTTTGAGTCAAAGTAGCTAGATCATTGCCTTCACTGAGGACTTATTGCATATTCTCGCTCTATGCCTTCAGACTTGCTCTTTCCTTTACCTGAAAAACTTTCTCTCAAGTTAGTTTCTCCTTCAATGTCCAGCTCAAGCTCAATTCCTACTTCTTTGTAAAGCTAATCTCTCCTGCTTATAAATGCACAGCCTTACCAATCTAACTCATAAAATGAAGAGATCTTAGAGATCATCTTGTTTCTTGTTACTTTAAGTAGGTTCTTCGGTCAGCAGTATCAGCACACCTTAGAGCAGAATCTGGGCAGTATCTGGGGTGCCCTGTTGGCTCAGTCAGTTAAGCATCTAAATCTTGATCTCAGCTCAGGTCTTGATCTCAGGGTCATGAATTCAAGCCCTGTGTTGGGCTCCATGCTGGCCATGGAGCCCACTTTAAAAAAAAAAAAAAAGTGCAGATTCATAGGCCCCCAACACAGACCAACTGAATAAGGATCTCGTTTTTAATAAGATTATCAGGTGATTCATATGCACATTAAAGTTTGAGAAGCACTGATCCAGTATCATTACACTGATAGAGAGTGAGGGTCAGAGAGAGAAGATGACTGCGTACTTGACTTTTCAAATCAAGACTTGAAATCCACATTTTTAAAAAATTCATGGAGCAGAGTTCTTTTCACTACACATTCCTGCTTCCTCACTGCTCGGTTTAGTCATGGAATAGGCACTTTGTATTGGCCTTATGCCTTGTGATAGACTTTATGATGGTCATCTTATATTATCATTTAATTCTTACATGGTTAATTTTTTTATGTCTATATATTATCTTCCTAACCTGACTTTTAAATTCCTAGATGATGGAAATGGTATATTGGGTTTCTTTGCATTTTGAGTCTGGACACATTTAAATTGGTTATTTGTTTCTTTCCAGCACATTAAGGAAAACTTAAATTACTAAAACCTGAAAATGTGAATAATAACTAAATCCTTCCTGGGTCTGATCAGCACTCTTTGTACAAAGTGAAGAAACAGAGTAAATTATTTACCTTTGAACTGAAATCTCTAATTTATGTCTATATTAACAAGGTAGACTGGGTTAGATGTTCTTCCTTGTATTATGTATGCTCTGTGTTCCTATCTTTTTCATCGTACTTCCCATATTGTGTTGTAATTATTTATTTATAAATCTCTACTCCCTATTTTTTTGTGTTCTTTGAGAGTAGAGACTGTGTCTTATTCATTTGTGTATCCTGTATCCAGCACACAGGATTGTATATAATAAAGATTTGATGAATGACTTAAGAAATAATAAATAATCTTTTGACAAATTTATGTTAGAAAATAGCCTTAAATCTGCATTTATACTACAAGAAAAAAAGACCAATTTTAATATAAAGTGTCCTATAGACACATTCTACAAGAAGTTTACTTATTGATTAAAAGTATAACATATTTGCTTTATTTTTCTGTGTGTTTTACAACACAAATGCATAGAGAACAGTTAATATGTGATAAATGAGGCTAAAATAAGAAGGGTATAAATCACTTCTATTAACCTCTCTTTCGTGGCTCAGAATTAGGACTTTTCCTTCAGATAAAAGAATAAAATCTGTGAGGATACAAGGGAAAGGATCTTCTCTCTGCAGGTGTCTGGAGAACTTACAATTTCTTTCCTAGATGTAAAGAGGAAATTGAGGTTAAGGACACATACTTCTCTAGGAACTCCTCCACAAAGAGACTTGCTTTCCATTGATCCAACACTGAAATATCATCTGTCATTCCCCACACTGAAACAGCTGAAACTAGAAAGGAAAACGATAAACATAAGTTTCTAGAATTTTCTTTTGCAGCTAATACAAGGAAGCCAAACATGAACCTTTTACATTATGGTGTTATCTTTATTTGTTCACAAATGTAATGTTTCCCCAAATTTTACCAGACTCCAAGTATTTAAATAACCTTTCTCATGATTACAATTCACCCCCCAAAACCCCTCAATTATAGTCAGAACAATATCACCTGAACATATCATCCTCATTTTTACATCCTCTCTTTTGCTAATACAGCACTACCATCCTAGATAGTCCTGTTCAACAGCTCATATTGTTCCTCATAAACTTTTATTATTAACCATCTCAGCTTGTTCTGACATATTCTCCTTGAAGGACCATAACTGTCAGTAGCACTCACTCTGGTACATCATCATACACGGCCATATTTTAAAATTTTAGATATCTATAGCTTGTCTCTCAAATTAGACCCTTGGTTCCTTAAGAGAGAGATCATGTCACATACTAATGTCAGAAGAAGCAACTGAGTGAAGTTAAGAGTCAAAGGACCTGTATTCTGCCACCAATGTTACATCTTACTAGTTTTGTTATCTTGAACATCTGAGTCTGTGTGTCGTTGAAAAAAATTCAAGTTTAGTGGTTAGGAGTACAGATTCTGGAATCATCCTGACTAGATTTTAATACTTGTATTGCTACTTATTAAGTGTATGAGCTTGGGTAAACCTCTCAACCCCTTTGTACCTGTATTCCTTACCTACAAATTAGGAATAATAATAATAATGGCCTTTTCGTAGTGTTGTGTAGATTAAATACGATGAGACATATAAATTGCTTAGGACAGTGACTTACATATTGTAAACAAAGTTTAGGGATCCCTAATGGGGATGCCTGGGTTGTTCAGTCCATTAAGCATCTGCCTTCAGCTCAGGTCATGATCTCAGGGTCCTGGGATCGAATCCTACATTGGGCTCCTTGTTCAGCGGGAAGCCTGCTTCTCCCTCTACCTGCCACTTCCCCTGCTTGTTCTCTCTCTCTCTGGCAAATAAATAAACAAAATCTTAAAAAAAATTTTTTGGCTGTTAATGTTATTACCTTTTTCAAAAAAAGAAAAAGAAGTAGGAAAAAGTGATGAACTCATTTTTCCTTCTGTACATTTATTTATTTACTTTTCCTCCTGTACTTTTAGATAAGCAGTTTAATGAAAGCTATTCTTTATCTTATTTCCAACCTGATTGAGATTCATTCCATTTTTATAATATTCTTTGCAAAATGAAGACATTCCTTCCTCATGTCCTTACTTCCTTTCTTACACAGTTTAGTCTCCATAGCTAGTTCCATAACCACTACCTTACAAAGACCCTGGATTCCTTTGCCTCTCTTTCCCTTGTACTAACTTAGGAAAACCCCTTGTGTACATACAACTCTCCGCCTTGTGTACATACACTAGAACAGCTGAAAATTATTGGAAAAAGATCATCCAGTCATGCTGAATGAACTCATTTCAGATTATGACCATAAATTTCAAATGGGCATCCAACATTGACAGATGATAATAGTACACCTTCCTGGGGTGCCTGGGTGGCTCAGTGGTTAAGTGTCTGCCTTCAGCTCAGGGAGTGATCCCAGCATTCTGGGATCGAGCCCCGCATCAGGCTCCTCCGCTGAGAGCCTCCTTCTTCCTCTCCCACTCCCCCTGCTGGTGTTCCCTCTCTTGCTGGCTGTCTCTCTGTCTGTCAAATAAATAAATAAAATCTTTTTTTTTTTTTTTAAAGTACACCTTCCTAAGCAAACTGGCATTCTCATTCTTCTTCTTCTTCTTCTTCTTCTTTTTTTTAAAGATTTATTTATTTTAGAAAGAGGGAGAAAGCGAGTGTGTGGGCAGGGGAAAGGGCAGAGGGAGAAGGAAGAATCTCAAGCAGACTCCTTGCTGAGTGTAGGGCTTCATCCCAGGACCCTGAGATCATGACCTAAGCTGAAGGCAGATGCTTAACGGATTGAGCCACCCAGGTGTCCCTATCTCACTTGTCTTCTTATCTGGTTCTGCCTTTTAACTGTTGGAGTGTTCTAGGGCTCTGTCCTAGGTGCTCTGCTCAATGAATACTCATGCTTTCAGTGACTTCATCCACTTACATAAGTTTATGTGCAATCCATATATGATTACCCTAATTTGAAACTCCAGCAGTACTCAAGATCTGTATAATGAATTGTCTCCTTGATGTCTTCATGTAGATGCCTAAATAGACATTTTAACCCGGCCAAAGCAGAGCTATTGACTCTAGCCACAAATTGGCTTCCCCATGAGACTCCTTATCTTAGGAAACAGCACTGCCACCCACCCAGCTGCTCAGGTCAAAAACCTAGAAGAAATTCTTTATTGTTCTATTTTTTCTTTATCCCTCTCACTGTTGGCTGGACCTAAAATAATCTCAATTCAACCACTCCTCACACCTCCATTGATCTAAGCCTAGTTCAAGACACTATCATCTTTTATGTGGAGTGTAGATTCACCTATCAATCTAGATTCTGAACCACCAATATGATAGCTTTCTGATTGATTTTATCATCCCTACTCTTTCCCAATTCCTACCCCTTCCATACTCCAGACAACCAGAACGATTTTTCTTTTTTTTTTTTTTTTAAGATTTTATTTATTTATTTGACAGAGACAGAGACAGCCAGTGAGAGAGGGAACACAAGCAGGGGGAGTGGGAGAGGAAGAAGCAGGGGCATAGCGGAGGAGCCTGATGTGGGGCTCGATCCCATAACGCCAGGATCACGCCCTGAGCTGAAGGCAGATGCCCAACCGCTGTGCCACCAGGTGCCCCCAGAACAATTTTTCTAAAGCATATATCAGATTATGTCACTCCCCTTTTAAAAACTGTCCAATCATTTGCCACATTAGCCATAATATAAACAAACAAATAAACTCCATATTATGGCCTACAATGCCTTATATTTTTTAGAAGCTGCCTACTTCTTAGATATCCCCTTTTCATTAACCTGTCACAGTGGCCTAATTTTCTGGTCCTAAAACTCATCAAGTTTATTCCTGAGTCAACTCTGCATTTGTTTGAAAGGCTTCTCCTCCATATCTTTTTATTGTTGTTGCCTTCTCATCATTCAGATCTCAACTCAAATGTCCACTTCCTTCCCTAAGCATCTTAGAAAATAGTGCTCCCTAATCAATCTTGTATCACATTACCCTATTGTGTCTTCTCTACACATTTATTAATACCAGACATTAGCTTATATATGTAATGGTTTTATTGCTGCATCCTTCTTACCAGTCTGAAAACCCACTGAGGGAAGAAACTACTTCTGTCTTATTAGTAACTGTCTTTAGCACCTGTAACAGTACCTGGTACATAATATATGCTAAATTAATGTTGTTAACTGACTTGACTTCTCTATGGAAGTTACCTCTTTCTTAAATCCATGACATGATAAGAGTAAAAGATAATATTTTGTACATATACATTTAAAAATAGTTTTATGTGCAGTATATCATAACATTTTAAAGTAGCCCTCCTACGGTTGAGCAAGATCCTATTACAACACAACAAATGTTTACAATGCTAGAGTATTTTAAGACTTCATCATCTACATATCTTTTATTTGTTCTATTCATATCTAGTATAAGTGTCCCAATTCCCTACTTTGTCACCTAAATTCTGTCATAAAAATATTAATTTGTAACCTTCTTGGAGTTCTTTTTTTTTTTTAAGATTTTATTTATTTGAGAGAGAGAGAGCGAGAGAGAGCACGAGAGGGGAAGGGACAGAGGGAAAAGCAGACTCCCCGCTGAGCAGGGAGCCCAACGTGGGGCTCAATCCTGGGACTCCAGGATCATGACCCGAGCCGAAAGCAGATGCTTAACTGACTGAGCCACCCAGGTGCCCCTCAGAGTTCTGATATGAATAAATGCAATGTAGTTTTATTCATAAGAAAAGCACATTTTCTTAATAATTTATTGTGCTACACTCTGATATCACTTTTAAGATAGACTTTTGAGAAATAAAAATAAAACATACCTCTCATCCATGGCCTCCTAAATTTATTATCAGTAACTCCTGCATCTTGATATAAACATGAAGGGACTCGAAGCAATAAAGCATCTCTGCAAAACTTCTTTCTAACTATATTCTATGTAGGAAAGTAAGATTATAAAATCTTTTAATACATTTAACAGATGCAACTATCAATATTCAGAATATTAAAATTCTTTATTCTTTTAAATTCATATTATTTAAAGGTAATACCTGCTCATTATAAGATATAAAATAACACAGAACACATAACTGAGAAAATCAAGGTCCCTAGTGATATCAGTAATAGTTTGGCATATTTTCCACAGACTTCCTTTCCTAGGCTAGGCTAAAGTGTGTGTGTGTGTGTGTGTGTGTGTATGTTTGACAAAAACAAGATCACATCATTTATACAGTATGCCATTTAGCAATGTGCTTTTTTTCACTTAACAGTATAATATGGCTGTCTTAATTTTGTTTAGCATGTCTTTGCATTATTAAACTTGTGACAACCAATAAATAAGTTTCTAACTTAAAAAAAATCAACAAATAAAACTATTTCTTCAACCTCATTGTCTATGGTGTGCCTCTGAAAAATGTCCCACTATTCTCAGATTATCAAAATCCTATTTATCTTTCAAGGCCCATCTTAAGCAATATCTCCTCTATGAAGCTTTTCCTCAGTAACTCTCAACTTCCCACAAAATTCATTATTCTATGTATTTGGACAAATGATAGTTTCTTGCATTATTTCCCAAGAGTTTTATGTTTGCTGAAGGTGTTATACATATTAAATAAGAGGTCTTAATTACCCAAGAATAAACGGTACAAAGAAAGAAAAGATGAGTTAAACTAATTTATATAAAATGAGGACCAAAGATTCATTGCAAAACAGAAAAAAAACTTGATTAATACTTTGTCTAAGAAAAATGAAGTAAAGTTATAAAAATTAAATTTTATAGCTAACAAAATTTTGTTTATAATTAGCTTGTAACCATAGCTAGTTTTTTGTCAAAAATTTCCCACAAACTGTATTATATAATGATATGCATGATATTAGTCATTTTGTCACCTTTGATTAAGATATTTTTAAAAAATATTTAACCAAAATATTCTCAAGGCATCTCTGACTCCTTTAATATTTGAACCATTCTCTTCCTCTTATCTGTAACTAATCTAATGTCACAAGGTCTTCATTTGACAATAGCTTTACCCGTTGAGTGGTTCCTCAACACTGTTTCCATGAACTTTACAAAATTCCACAACTTTTGCAAGATTTGCCATCAATCACTATCATATTTATAGTATATCAGGGGGTGTGATTCACCAGTGAGAAACTAAGACATCATGGGCAAGGATAAAAGTTTAAGGATGTTTGAATACAGACTAATTTTGAAGTGGCCAATATATTCACAAATATATTTGGTTAATGATAACTTCTTTTTTTTTTTTTTAAAGATTTTATTTATTTATTCGACATGTTAGAGACAGCCAGCGAGAGAGGGAACACAAGCAGGGGGAGTGGGAGAGGAAGAAGCAGGCTCATAGCGGAGGAGCCTGATGTGGGGCTCGATCCCATAATGCCAGGATCACGCCCTGAGCCGAAGGCAGATGCCTAACCGCTGTGCCACCGAGGCGCCCCAGTTAATGATAACTTCTGATTCCCTACCATGTATATGTTATAATAACACATTTACCTCCCAGTTATGAAGAAATAATAAAACCTGAAGATGTCTAAATATCTTTCTTATTTCCTATAAAATGTAACAGCTTTAGGTACATTGGAATAATTTTTTTTTCCTGGTAATGAGGTGAAGGTTATAAAGAAAATCAAAATTTAACTTGTCAATTAAGATCATAAGAATAATGAATTGTTGTATGATGACTATTCCAATTAGATTCTTAACAATGTACTGGACTTGAATCTCAGCTTTGTATAAGCTGTTTAAGTTCTCTAGACATCATTTTCCTATCCTGTAAAATTGTAAAATCTAGCTCTTGGAGCAGTTATGATGATCAAATGGCATAATCCATCAAAAGAGCAAATGATATAATCCAGCAAAAGAGCAAAGTATCTGGCCCATAGCAAGTGGTCAATACATGCTGTTATTGTTATTTCCTCATAAAGATAACTGAGACTGCTTTTCCCCCACTCTTTTCAAGGAAGATCACTCAAGAATGTTCATATAAAAACAGCCCAAATATGTCAAGTTTCCATTTTCTTCTGCTGACAACTTCAAATTCACAATACGTTGTCAACAATTTCCTTCCAAAAGTGGTGTTTTTAAGGTACATTGGAAGTGGGAAGAAATTTTAAATAAATCTCAAAGTAATTAGACTAAGGATTAATCTAACGACTACTGCAAAATTATCATCATCATGTAGTGAATGCAGATAGTACTTTTCATATCATAATTCTTAGTAGTTAGTGACCCAGTAACACTCTACCTCATATAAATAGTCTATTGCACAATATTTGAATGTTGAAAACATGTCTTCTTTCCTTGAAAGCAGTACAAATTTCGTATCTGGAAATATAAAAATTAAAATCAAATGTTGGTAAAATAGCAAAGCAAGGAGAAGAAAACCATTCTTAATCACAAAACTTTAGTTCATTCATTTTTAAAGGCACTGAATGATAAAAACATTAACTATAAAAATAACACTTATTATTATGATTTAAATCTAATATGAAAATAATGAATGCTGATATAAAATCATTCATCTGGGGCGCCTGGTTGGCACAGTGGTTAAGCGTCTGCCTTCAGCTCAGGGCGTGATCCCGGCGTTATGGGATCGAGCCCCACATCAGGCTCCTCCGCTATGAGCCTGCTTCTTCCTCTCCCACTCCCCCTGCTTGTGTTCCCTCTCTCGCTGGCTGTCTGTCAAATAAATAAATAAAATCTTTAAAAAAAAATCATTCATCTATTTTTCACACATGTTCATAATTGTTTAATCCACACAACTTCTGGTTGGTGGATTGAAATATATATTCTGTGATCATCTTGTTGCAAAAGAGGCAGGAATTCGCAAGACTGGTACAGTGGTTTTCTCAGGATAACCATATTTCTTAAGTGGTCTTGAAATAGAATAACCACAGGAAAAACTGTGCTGAAGCAGGGGAGAAGAATCTGGGAAATTTCAGTCTCTTAAAAAATAAAAAGCTCAGGGGTGTCTGACTGGCTCAGTTGGAAGAACATGTGACTCTTGATCTTAGGGTCATGAGTTCAAGCCCCTGTTGGGGGTAGAGTTCACTAAAAAAAATAAATAAAAACTTAAAATAAAAAGGCTGAAGTTAGAATTCCCTAATAGCTCATTTGGAATAAAGCCACTAAAACATATTATTCCTGGTCAATGGGTCATTATGGATAAACAAACAAATTCATCTAATGAATCAGTAAAATTTAGAATGCTGAAAGAGTCCAAGATGATTCTCATTTATGTGAGAACCAGAGCAATTACAGCTTATAAGAGTCACTCTAGAACAGAGTCCAGTGTATCAGATAGTTCTTAGCATTTTGATCAGTTATGTTTTGGGGAATTCAGATGTAAGATAGAATCTTCATATAGTAGTTTGTCAGTAAGTTTTTAGTGAGTGAAATAAACATTTTAATCTGAATGGTTTTGCCTTAGTTTTGTTATTATTTTAAATTTGTTTGAGGTTTGCCTGTTTCCTTATCTATGATGAAGGTACTGCCCCAGAAGACCTTAAGAGCTCATCTACATTAATTAGCTATGAATCTACTCCTATTTTCAGTCATCATCGAGTGAACATTCTTAACTACTCAACTACTGTATTAAAAAAACTAAGAGCAAACTGGTTTGGAATACAATTACTTTATTTGATTAATGAATCAGAAGACATTTTGGATATTACAATAAGCTTTCCAATGAAAACAAACCCAATAAGCTATCTGAATTATTTTTAATATTGTTAGGTTCTGTGGTATCAACAGATGTGGGGAGTACCTAGTGTGGGTGCCCTCTTTCACTCTTAATTAAACAATGTCAACATAGCATTTTACTGGTGATTGCTTCTCTGGAAATATTTTCCAATCATTGTACTTCCATACCTTTTCCATACAGTGTGTCACTATCTTTGAGGCAAATATTAATTTAGAATTTCCATTTCTTGATATTGTGCTTTCAAAAAACATTATCTGATTGTGCTTCATTCTAGAAGTCATTTCAAAAAGTTTAAAACAATCGATCTACTTAGTTATTCCATTCAGTTATTGTCAGCATTTATCTTAAAATTTCCTTTCTTGTGAAGCCTAATATTTTTATCAGCTTCAGATTCATCATTCTCATCAACTACCTTAAACAATAATTACTGTTGTATTGAAGTTAATCATTTAAATTTATGCTGAACATACAGTACTTAAATAAGATACTATATATCATATATATTCATAGAATTCCTTTCACCTGTCAACCTTACTTCACTGCATTACAGGTATTTGACCCCATCTTATAATAGTGGATGGATAGGAAGAGAGATAAATTGGCCTTATTTCTAAAGTCAAAGGGAGAAAACAAGCAAAATCATGGCTAAAGAGTTAGGTATTTTAAAAATAATCAATCAATCAATCAATCAATCAGGAATTACAGCAATTCCTGAAATATTTTTCCTTACCTGTTTCTAAAGATTTTATTTCTCTTGTACTACCTCCTAATCGGGGCCAAAATGGAAGTGCATATAAGTAATAAGTTAGGCTCTTATGCACAAGGCCAGAGAAGTAAGGCACAAGATTTTTTTCCACGCAGTTTTACTGAAGTATGATTGAGATAAAAATTTTACATATTTAAAGTGTAGGCATATATAATGGAATATTATTTCCAAGATTATTTAAGACACATATGAATGAATGTGAATTTTAGGGCTGGCTTCCCATCTCCTCTCACCAGGCTAAGGCATATGGCGATTTCTCCCCTTCCTCACTCCTTTGCCTAAAAACCACACTTTAACCATGTAAAATCGCAGAGGAGGCAAGGTTCACACATTTTCTCGTATTGTTTAATCTACCCAACTCCTTGTTAGCGGGCTGAAATCCCACTGGCCTTTCTGTGCCCGTCACAACCTCTATCCCCGCCTCATTAGGTTACATGGACCCTTGTTCTGGAGGTCTCGTCCCCACAGAGCCACATCAACCGGGCCTCACAAATCTGTTTGCCAGAAATTTTAGAGCTGCCTTACGCTAGCCCCATCCTGACCTTTTCTTCTCCTCTGCTGAAGAACACCTTCCCTCTCTCCTCTCTTCAGCCTCTCAGGGCTGCTACCGGAAGTAAAATCGCCACCTACACGTCTTCGCCTGAGAAAATTCCCGCCTACTGAACATGTGACCTCTGGCCCTGGACTCAGCGCTGGCATTGGCCAGCCAGGCCAGGCCCCGCCCCTCGGGCTCCCGCCACTTCCGCTTGCGGTTGCCCAATGCCTGGGGTGCCAGGGTCCTCGCGGGTGAGCGAAATCTTTGAGGCACGGAGTGGAGAGTGACAGCGGAGAAGGTGGCGGGAAGCGGGACGGAGCGGGTGTGAAAGGCAGGGACCAGGCCGGGGAATCTGGACTTCTAATGTTATTAGCTAATCCTCACCAAACGGGACAGGACCAGAGGGAAGGCAAGGACAGAAGCGTTCCAGAGGTAAAACGGAGGATTTAGCCATCAGATTCAGGGAGACCGGAAAGCGAAAGGGAGGAGGCCAGCCTGATTCAGGTGTCTGGCTAGGTGTTGGCTGTGCCTTGACGGCGGAAGAGCATTTGAGGAGGGGCAGGAAGACAGAATTGGGACATGCAGATTGTACACGTTGATTGATAGCCACCGCTTCACAAACACGCTCATTTAGGAATCGCTAGACCCACCTGATCAGGAAGAAGTGTCGCTGTATTTCTTAACTCCTGTCTTTCTTTCCGTAACATACCTTGGCATTAAATTTCTTCCTAGAATATTACAAGAAGTAACGTGCATTTATTTTACTAACACATGGGTGTCTTTCTAGTTAATCACTAACAAAATACTAATTATGAAACAGTAGTGGATAAGCCACATTACTCTCCCAAGTTACTGACTTCATTCTATTTTGTACAGGTTTGTGCAGTTTGCTTCACTGATATGGATTTAACGTTTGGCGGTAATCAATATAAAGATGTTGGCATCTGGCATTGAGGTACATTACTATCCATTCTTGGATGTATACCTTTTATTAAAACTAATTTTAAATTAAATAGTTTTGTAAAAATTACAAAAGTAACACATAGTTAGACTCATTGTAACCATCCTAAAATGAATATAGAAAAAGTAATCTCTGTTACTGACCCTATTCCCGGATAACCAATGTTAACAATCTGGGGTGTATCTTTTAAAAATTAAATTAAATTAAAATTTTTTTATTTACAATCAATTAATTAACATATATTATATTATTAGTTTCAGAGGTAGAGTTTAGTAATTCATCAGTTGCATATAACACTTTAGCATTTTGTGTTCACTACATCAAGTGCCCTCCTTAATGCCCATCACCCAGTTACCCCATCTCCCCACCCAGGGGTATATCTTTTCATACCTTCTTGTATGTTCACACAAATTTATATGGACATGCACACACAAAATAATTTGGCCAATTATATAAAAATGGGTGACTTATTTTTCACCCTTCTTCACTAAACAATATATCATGACCAACCTTCCAGATAAAAATATATAGATTTAACTCATTTTTAACAGCTGCATAATATTTCATAGTTAAGCTATGCCATAATTTATCCAAATTTTCTGGTACTAATGGATTTAACAGATTGTTTTCAGGTTTTTTTTTTTTATCTTGACAAATAATGCTGCAATAAGAATTCTTAGACATAGAGTTTTAAATATTATTGCTGTTATTCCTATGATACAGATTTGTGCTCCTTCGCTGTCTTAAGTGTAAGAGCATTTCAAATTTAATAGTGCCAATTTACCTTCCAAAAATTTATAGCACTTTATGTTAACAATGCCTGAGAGGGGTCATTTTCCTGAATACTCAACAGAAATGAATATTTTGCTCTTTAAAAATGTTTGCTGCTCTGACACATGAAAAATACTATCTCATTATTGTTTTAATTTGCATTTTCCTCATTACTGCTGAGATTAAACACTTTTTAGATGGTCATGAGCCCTTTGGATTTCTTCTTGCATGAATCCCATTAATTGCCTAATTGTGTGTGTGTGTGCAAGATCAGGCAATTTTTCTATTCAGTAGGTTGTCTTTTGAAGATCTTGTATATAGGTACATTAGTTAGTATCAAATTTGACTATGTAGATTTCAAATATGTAGATTCAGATTTCCAAGCAATATAAAACTTATTTCTCTGTCATGTAAATGAGGTACAGAAGCAAAGGGTTTTGGTCTGATATGGCAGCTGTGCCCCACAAAGTCCTCAGGGACTTAACCATCCAGCTCATTACTCTGATATTCCTGAGTATCCCTGGTCTCATGGTCCTTGGCCTCATGGTTTCAGGTGGCAATATTTATGTTTCAGGCAGCAAGATGGAGCAAGGAATAGGAGAGGCCAAGGGCATAATATTTCTTTATGTATCTGTAATTAAAATTGTGAAATATAATGTTCATATAGAAAAATGCATAAGATAATCTAAAGCTTAAAAAATTATTTTAAAGAAATATCCATGCAGCCTCCACTCAAAGTAAAGAAACAGAGCATGGCAAGAGTTTCAGAAGCTGTGTTTCCTTTTCTAATCACAGCTCTCCCTTGAGGAAGTCTCTCTCTAGACCTAGAGATTACTATAATCCTGACTTTTTGGTAATCACTGCTTTGCTTTTCTTTAGTTTCACCCAAGTATGCATTTCTAAATGATACAGTTCTGCTTATTTTTAAATATTGCTGTTTGTGTTAGTTTGGTTCTTGTTTCTATTCAGTGGATGCTGTTGTATGTATGTATGTTAATTCAATTTCATTGCTGAATACACCTTTGTATAAATATACCTCAGTTTATTTATCCAGTCTATTGTTGATGGACCTTCAGATTATTACAAATTACAAATAGTGCTGCTATCAATATTCTTGTACATATATCCCAGTATACATAAACATTTTTCTGGAATATAATTTTAGGAATGAATTTCTGGGTTATTGAGTGTGCATATCATCACATTTATTCAGTAATGGCAAACCATTTTCGGAAGTGATTGTCACCTACTCACTCTTAGGTGTAGTAAAGCCTAGAAGACTCATTGTTTATACTGGACAGTCATGTGCATAGTTACAACTTGGAGATTCTATTATTAAAATGAGAAGGAAAGAACAGATTTTGAGAAATATAGTTTCTGCTACATTAAGAATAATAATTTAAAAACAGCTAACTTTTATTGAGCACTTACTATGTGCCAAGCACTATTCTAAACACTTTTCAATTTACTTATAAACTAAATACTATATCACAAACCCCAGTTTACAGGTAAGAAAACTGGGACATTGAAAACTTAAGTGTTTTACCCAAGATTAAACAGCTAGAAAGTATGAGACAGAGTTGCAAACCCAGGCAGGCTGGTTCAGAGTCCATGCTCTTAGCTAGGCCACGCACTCTTTAAAAGGAATATTTGCTCTTGGTCTGCCATATATATTACAAATATTTTCTTCCTGCTTATCTTTGGAAAGTTTTCTTTATATAGCTATAGTGAATTTCACCTGTATATCTAAGTCATCTGTGTTTTTTTCTCAGTAGATAATGTTTGTGCATTATTTCTAAAATTATGCATATGAAAAGAATCTTAGAACAATTTTCCCCATAAATTTTAATTCACCATTGTTTATGTTACTATTGTTTTGTAATAGGTGGAAGTAAATTTAAACACACTTGAATATAAAGATTTTATTTATTTATGTATTTATTTATTTGAGAGAGAGTGTGAGCGAGAGAGCACATATGGGGAGGGGCAGAGGAAGAGGGAGAGAGAATCGCAAGCAGACTCCACACTGAGCACAGAGCCTGATGCAGGGCTCGATCTTATAACACTGAAATCATGATCAAAGCTGAAACAGAGTTAGATGCTTAACTAACTGAGCCACCTAGGCGCCTCTAAACACACTTGAATATAAACTAAGCTGAGGAGCCATAAAGGAAGGTGGAAAAACCCTCTACTATCCAGATCAATTCCATACATTTGTGGAAATCTCTTATAATGATATTAAACTTCATTGTTGTATTCACATGCTATGTGGTTGAGGACAGAGTAATAATGTTTAATGTTTACTGAGAACATACTTTTTGTGAGGCATAATGTTAGGCACTGAAGATGCAAAAATCATGAATTTTTGTCTGATGTTATTCTTATTTTTCATTTTTGTTTTCTTCAGACAATTCTATATATTGCTGCCAGGATGATATTTCTGAAACAACTAATTGAGAATGTCACTCCCCTGCTCAGACTTCATAATTTAGCACATACAGGATGAAATCTGAAATTCTTAGCATGGAACAATTATTCCACCCCGTTTACTTTGGAACCCTGAACCATTAGCCATTCTTTGAACATCTCCCAGATCCTTCAACTTCCAAGTCTTTGTTCCTGCTCTTTTATTTGTATTCTGATCACATGTTGAAAACCTATTTATTCTACAGGGTGCAGTTCAACTGTTTCCTCTTCCTGCTGATAATCTTAGAATTAGTTGTTACGTTTTTGGCACTCTTACAGTTTTTCTCAGTGTCCCACTTTGGGTAGTTTTCATGCTTTACATTATAATTGTTTTATTCATGCCTGCCTTTCCTACCAGATTGATGTCTTCTTGAGATCATGGGCCATGGACCATGTCTTAATTATCTTTACACACTTTGGTTATACTAGCACAATGCCTTATCTAGAGTAAGCTCTAAAATAGGTATTTAATTCACTAGTTAAAATTTGGCACTAGGTCATTTTGAAATAAAATTTTTTTAGCATTTTCTATTAAATGTAGGTTTTCAGTGTTTTTGCAGGAGCATTAATGTGTTTGAAGTATTACACACACATCAGCCAAAGCAGACATTGCATAAATATGGCAGATAATCAATTGGAAACAGAGTTGCAGATTAGTCTGAACCAGATTATGCAGAAAATCTGGATATATGGAATGAAATAATATTGCACAAATGTGTTGCCTAAGTAACTTGTCTTGTGGTTGCTAATTTATGGGTGTAGTCTCACATACTATCTTTTGATCAGTAAGGAACTATTGTACATCAGTAGATTGAGAGCAAATATTTTGGCACAACATATTTAATCTAATTAAACTAGATAATAATGCTAGAAACAAGCTGTGGTGGCATCAGCATGTAAACAAATTTTCACAAGTATACAAGGGAAACCTAATATTTCATATTTCATATTTCATATTTCATGTAGTTTACCTTTTTTTTCAAATACAGAAGCCAAATGTTATTGTAGTCTAATTTTGCAACATTTGTCTCTATAAACACTATCACTTTTTTCTTTTCTACATGCTGAACCCCTAAACATTTTTCTGATTATGAGTCATCTCATACCTTATATGTTTATTGTATCTTATACACACATTGAAAAATTCACTTAAGCTAAGCTTCTGGCTAGGATAAAAACATTATCCATGCTTAGACTTGACTCTGTTCCCCTAAAGAAGCCTTAAAGCTGGAATAAACAGTTATACTTGAGTGTCCATTTCCTTCTGAAAAAATGGAAGGGCTAACTCTATGCTTTAATATTTCCCTGGGTAACATTCACCCTACCACCTCTCATATTTTATGGTCCAGTGAAATTAAGGCATTTGCCAAAAATTACATACGTGGGATAGGAATATAGGTCTTTTGACTTCCACCCAGTGAGGTGTAATTGTTCACTCATTGATTTATCCATCAGTTTCTTGGGGGGAGGGCAGAGGGAGAGGGAGAATCTTAAGCAGGCTCCATGCTCAGGGCAAAGACCAGCACAGGGCTGGATCTCATGACCCTGAGATCATGACCTGAGTGAAATCAAGAGTTGGACGCTTAATTGACTAAGCCACCCAGGTGCCCTTATCCATCAATTATTTTGGGGCACATATTATGTGCAAGGAACTATGTTAGTTGGGGAGAGCAAATGATTCTACTCTTGTCAGTGTGGCAGGGGAAATAAGACATTTACATAAAAACTAGTTATTCCCTGAGGAAATTAATGTTACAAGAGTTATGGGAGCTTAAAGGAAATAATGCTTTGTTGTTTTAACAAATAAGTTGTAGAGATACAGAATAATTGAGTAAGTAGCTCTTTTAGATATTTACCAGATTAACCACACCTATGGGAAATCTAGCTGTTTGAACCACAAAAGCATAACAGCACCACTGTGTACCTAATGGAAAATTAACCAACTTATAAAATAAATAACTTCCTAAGGTCTAAACTGCAAATTCAAACTATAATAAGTTATAACAAATCACCAATATCCAGGGTAGCCAATATCATCCTTATACAAGATGAGAAAACTATTTCTCTTTTTCGCTCCAAAAGAAGCCTTTATTTTTTTAAGTTTTTATTTATTTTTGCTAGAAAGAGAGGGAGAGAATGAGTAGGGGGAGGGACAGAGGGAGAAGCAGACTCCCAGCCGAGCAGAGAGCCCAATGCAGGACTTGATCCCAGGACCCTGGGATCATGACCTGAGCAGAAGGCAGATGCTTAACTGGCTGAGCCACCCAGGCACCCCTCTCCAAAAGAAGTCTTAATGTTGTTTCATAAACAGCAATTCTAACAACTTCATATTTTGAATTTGGACCGAATCTCGTACCTCACAATGTAAATTTAACAAATAATTTTTGAACACCTACTACATGCTTGGTATGTACAAACTTAGTAGATTAGCAACTTGTATTGTCTCTTACAGGAAAAAAGGAAAAAAAAGTACCTGGAAACGATAATATCTAACACTGTGAAGCAACTTCTCTTTTATTTATTTTTTTATAAGTTGTTATTTATTTATTTATTTATTTATTTATTTATTTATTTATTTTTTAAAAGATTTTATTTATTTATTTGACAGAGAGATAGCCAGCGAGAGAGGGAACACAGCAGGGGAGTGGGAGAGGAAGAAGCAGGCTCCCAGCAGAGGAGCCCGATGTGGGACTCCATCCCGGAACGCCAGGATCACGCCCTTAGCCGAAGGCAGACGCTTAATGACTGCGCCACCCAGGCGCCCCTGTTTGTTTGTTTTTAATTATATTCAGTTAGCCAGCATATAGGACATCATTAGTTTTTGATGTAGTGTTCCATGATTCATTAGCTGCATGTAACACCCAGTGCTCATCACAACACAGACCTCCTTCTCTTTTAAATACCTTTCTCTTTAGGCTTCTAGATTCCTGATTTCTCCCACCTGTATAATTTGGGGAGAAAATAATAAAACCATAAAATCAGATTTATTGGTTCCACTACAAATATATGTTATGCAACTTCAGCTAGTCCCTCAATGCCAATTGTCAATCATTATTTTCCTTCATATATATATGAATATATATATATAGGAGAGAGAATGTATATGAATATATATATATAGGAGAGAGAGAGTCTGTATGTGCCAGCAATGTTCTGAATGTGAGAAAGAGTCTCAAGACAATGTCCTATCTATGGGCCCCTTGTCATGTTCCAACAGCTAGAGCAGTGGTTCTCATTTGAGATGATTTTTGCTTCCTAGAGGGCATTTGGGCCTATCTAGAGACATTTTTGGTTGTCATAACTTGGGGAAGGTTTGCTACTGGCATCTAATTAGCAGAGGCCAGGATCCTGCTATGAACATCCTAAAATTAAAAGGAAGTCTATCACTACCCTTAAATAAGAATTATCCAGCCCATAATATCGATAGTACAAAGGTTGAGAAATCGTGATCTTAGCTGATTAAAGACTAAACTATATCCACACTCTTCTAGTCATACATATATAACTTACCCCATTCCCTGGAGATGACTTCATCTTCTTCTTGAATGAGAAATTGTGTTCCTTCACTTTTCTCTTTTTATATCAAAATGTCCATATAGTCTCATTTGGCATTTTCTTAATTCTTTCTGTAGATAAATATTCTTTCTTTCCAAGACTAATCTCTTCCAATATTTATGCCCTACCTATTTTCCAAATTATTTACGCTGCTGACAAGAATGCATTCTGTATCACAGAATAAAACAGATAAGAAATCAAGCAAAGAGTACTGTTTTCTCTGGATTCTTTACCTCATTCCCCACTCACCAGCTCCAGAATTTAGTTCACAGGTTATTTCCTCTCATGTATCTTCATTCTCTCCCCTACAGTGGGTTCTCTCTGTGTCTAAAAAGTACCTAATTATATTCTATCTTAAAATATTCTTTAAAACACTTATTTTGATCCTTCTGTTTTTTAGCTTATCTGTATCCCCTAGGACTCCTATAATTTTCTCCTAACTGTTCTCCCAGCCTCTAATCTAGTCTGCATTGTGCTGTAGAATTTAGATTATGTCAACTACTTTCATCAAAGTCCTTCAGTAGTCAACCAGTGCCTGCACACAATAGCTATGCCACATCAAGCATCTTTTATTTACAAGATACTATGCTTGAAACTTGACTTAAGTTAGTATCTCCATCATATAGATGAGAAACTGAGGCTTAGAGAGGTTAAGCGTCTTGCTCAAAACTCTACAGCTAGGATGTGAGGAGCCGATTCAAATTGAAGTCAGTCTTATGCCAAAGTCTTGGCATATATTTTACACGGCTCTTTATTCCCTAAGGCATCAAGTCTAGACTGCCCAGTTTGGCCTTCAGGTCTCTCTGTGATCTGGCTTCAAACTTTTTCCAGATACTGCTGACCTTCATCCACCCTACACTCGTGTTAAAGTACTGCTGTTCTCTGCATACTCTTTGCTTTCTTTTCTTCTCTTTGCTTCCGTTTATATCATACCCTCTATGTTATCCTTTTCATGCGTCTCTAGAGGTCCAAATACCACCCACTTTCAAAACCAACTCAAGCTTCCCAGCTGAGTTCCCTAATCTCCGATCTTTTCCTTTTTTTTTTTTCTCCTTGTGGCCTTTTTCTCACAAATTTTGATATTATAAAGTATGTATATGCTTTTTTGCTCTTTATTTTTACGTCCTTTAGAACAGGAAACTCATTATGTGATAGTAACATATTTTTGTGTAGAATTTTATAAGCACTGTTTCAAGTATGTTAAGAACCTGGCAAAGAACAAGAGCTCAATAAATGTTTGTTTTCTTGTTTGGTTCTAATCTTCATAGCAATTCTCCAAGGTATTATTATACTTTACTACCAGATAAGAAAACTGAGGCTCAGAGAGATCAAGTTACCTGCCAAAGGGCAGAAATATTCCACTATGACCCAAGCTCTAACTCAAGAGTTCTATCTCTGATTGAGGGCTCTTTCTACTATAGTACCTAGGGCTTCAGAATTTTGGTTCCCCGGTATATCCTAGTTCTATGCCTTGGTCATAGTAGTTATTGAATATGAGCTGAATGAATGAGTAAATGTCTGTTAAGAACATATTCTTTGAGGTTGAAAGTCATGAGAGGTTTATCGGCCACCAAGAATAACAGCACTTTAGGATGTGACTCATCCTCACACATAGTATTTAGGTAGAAGGAAAACAAACCCTCCCATTCTGATAAAGTATCTTAGGCAACATTAGGTTCAAGTCTGTATTATTATCCATTTAAGAACACTCGTGTCACACACCTTTAACAAACAAGTTTTTATGTTATTTAAAATCAGTAGGTAGGAAGAAAATTGAGAGTAATTTTTCAATTTTTGTTTTTCATTTTTCTGTAGCCAAATTTATCTTTCTCTTTCCTTATTGTCTCTACTTTTTGGATCATGTTTAGAAAGATCACCTCTATCCCAAGAATTATACAGATACTCAAATATATTTTCTTCTACTGTTTTTATCATGTCATTCTTTACATTTAGAATCTCTGGGATTATGTGTCTGTGCATGTGTGTGTGTGTTTCCATGCATGCGTGTAAGGCATGAAATAGGTTTATAATTTAATATTTTTCTTACATAGTTTAGTGAGTTATGATTTTCCCTTCTGATTTAAATTACATCTTTATTATATATGTCCACATACAGATTATTATATATGTAAACTAAACTTTCCAGATTTGTAACTTATTCTATTGATAGTTTACTCCTGAGCTGTTTTTATTTACTTATTTACACTTTTTTTTTTAATTTTATTTATTTATTTGACAGAGAGAGAGAGAGCCAGCGAGAGAGGGAACACAAGCAGGGGGAGTGGGAGAGGAAGAAGCAGGAGGAGCCTGATGTGGGGCTCAATCCCAGAATGCTGGGATCACGCCCTGAGGCGAAGGCAGACACTTAACGAGTGCGCCACCCAGGCGCCCCTATTTACAGTTTTAATTATTAAAGTTTTATTTTCTGGGCAGCAGTCTCATTCGCTACTCTTATTTTTTTTATTTTTACTTTTTTAAAAGATTTTATTTATTTATTTATTTGAGCGAGCGAGAGAGAGAGAGAGAGAGAGAGAGAGCAAGCAAATGGTGGGAGGAGCAGAGGGAGAGAGACAAGCAGACTCTGCACTGAGCACAGAGCTCGTCTTGGCGCTTAGGCTCACGCCTGCAAGATCATGACCTAAGCGGAAGTCGAGAGTTGGATGCTTAACTGACCTAGCCAACCAGGTGCCCCAACTGCTCTTCTTTAAAAAAAAATATATATATATATATTTTTTTTTTTCGTGGCTACTCTTTAAGGTTTATTCTTTTTTTAAGTTTATTTATTTATTTGTTTATTTATTTAAGTAGTCTCTACACCCAATGTGGGACTTGAACTCATGACCCTGAAACCAAGAGCTGTGTGTTCCTCTGACTGAGCCAGCCAGGCACCCCTCTAAGGTTTATTCTTTAAAAAAAGGCATAAGAAATATTTTGTTAAGAAATATTTTGTTAAGCTCCCACATTTTCTTTTACTGGGATTCTGATTAAGATGAAATAGAAGTGATAGATTAATTTGGAGAATTGACTCATTTTAACATGTAATCTTCAGAATCAGAGAATCTAATATGGTTTTCCATTTACTCAAGTCTTCTGTCATTTTCCCCAATGATTTTATACTTTTACAATTTCTTTTTTTAAATTTATTTTTTAAAGAGTTTATTTATTTATGTGAGAGAGAGAGAGAGTGAGATGCTCTGGGACTCTGGGATCATGACCTAGGCAGACACTTAACCGAGTGAGCCACCCAGGCACCCAGTTTTTTTTTCTTTTCAAAGATGTTATTTATTTATTTGATAGAGCACAAGCAGGGGGAGTGGCAGAGGGAGAAGGAGAAGCAGGCTTCCCACTGAATAGGGAGCCCAACTCGGGGCTCGATCCCAGGACCCTGGGATCATGACCTGAGCCAAAGGCAGATGCTTATCCAACTGAGCCACCCAGGCGCCCAATTTTACAATTTGTGTGTGTGCGTGAACACTTTAATAGAGCATAGTGCTTTAGTTCATATATGCAAGAATCAGCTGCCTGCATTCCAAACTCAGCTATGCCATTTACTAGCCATGTAACCTGTTCCTTCACCTTTGTGTACTTGTTCTTTATTTCTCCCTCCTATAATATGGGGGATGATAATAATAGTGCCTCCCAGAGTTATCATGAAGATTAAATGTGTTAATATATCTAAAGTGCTTAAAACATATGAGTACTATGTATGATTACATGATTGTATAGTATATATACACATTTTATGTGTGTAATAATTTCTTACTAAATTTATTTGTGTTTTATGTACTGTTGTTAAAAATGGATTTTCCCCCCTATTCTCTTCTTATTGGTGGCCATTTTATTAATTTTGATTATGGAGTGCAATCTCAATAAACACTAAACTTTGAAATTTCAGCCTCCAGAGGGCTCCCCTTTCCTGTGAATTACTATCATTTCCTATAACTTTTTTTTTTAAGAATTTTATGTCACTTAAAGCCAAGTGATGAAAAAGAAAATGTGTGTATGATGCATTTGAAAGGTCAAGTAAGATAAATAAGATCAACAGCCAGTCCGTTGAAAATACTAATAAGACAAACAGTCCTCTTGCAAAACTGAAGAAAGAGAAAACAGCTGAAAATGCAAAAAAAAAAAAGGAATTAACAGATGCATGTAGATATCCAAGAAGTTTAAAAATTACAAGAATACTCAAAGTTTAACCTATCAATAAAGTGAAAATTTTGACAACATAGGATATTACTTAAGAAATATAGGGGCGCCTGGGTGGCTCAGTATATATATAAATTATGAAAATTGATGCAAGGAGAGGCAGAAAATTTGAACTGATGAACAGAAGAAATGGGAAATGTTACCAAAGTTCTACCTCTGAAAAAGGCACTAGGTCAAGGTGGGTTTTTTTTTTTTTAAGATTTTATTCATTTATTTATTTGAGAGAGGGAGACAGAGCAGGGGGAGGGGCAGAGGGAAAAAGAAAGAATTTTGAGCAGACTCTACACTGTACATGGAGCCTAGCGCAGGGCTCAGTCTCATGACCCTGAGATCATGACCTGAGCTGAAATCCAGTCAGATGCTTAACCTGTTGAGCCACCCAGGCGCCCTTTGGTCAAGATGTTTTAAAAACGTGGATTCTGGGGCGCGTGGGTGGCTCAGTCGTTGGGCGTCTGCCTTTGGCTCAGGGCGTGGTCCTGGCGTTCTGGGTTTGAGCTCCATCCACATCAGGCTCCTCCGCTGGGAGCCTGCTTCTTCCTCTTCCACTCCCCCAGCTTGTGTTCCCTCTCTCGCTGGCTGTCTCTCTCTCTGTCCAATAGATAAATGAAAATCTTTAAAAAAATAAAAAATAAATAAAACGTGGATTCTATCAGAACTTTTAGGAGCAATGTTATTTACAGAGCTTTGAAAAAGATGGAAAACTTTATAACTCATTATACAAGGCTGACATAACTATGAAACCAAATTAGTGAGGAATAGCAGAAGAAAAGAAAAAGCAATAGGCCAATTAATAATGAAATAAATGCAGAAATCCTAAATAAAACATTAACAAATTGAATACAACAGCATTTTAAAAGTTAGCATGACCCAAATGGATTTTTATTTCAGGAATGCAAAGATAATTCAATATAGTAAGACTTGAGCCTCTAACGATTTACAGCTAAATAATAAGTAAATCTTTAAAAATTTCATAGAATTTTTTCTCCTAACTACCTTGTTAATCATCCCTTCCTAGAACATTTTCTTCTCCATCCAGTACACTCCGATTCCTCTTTAAAGACTCATCTCCGGTCACTTCTGGTTCGTCTCCC
>NW_024424119.1:39065828-39244728 GCF_017311325.1 Ursus maritimus
CCCCCCCCCCCCCCCCCCCCCCCCCCCCCCCGACCTGAGGCTAAGAAGCTGCTGCTCTTGTATACTTCCACAATACCTTGTATTTACCTCTATTACAGACTTATCATACTGTTCTGTAAATGCTAGTTAACTCGTTTGTCTCCCCCACCAAACTGTGAACTCTGGAGATAGAGTCAATTTATTTCTGTGTTTTGGAAGCCCGACATACAAAAATTGGGCAGAATCCATTGAGAAATACACATAGATCAAAACTGGAAATAAAAAGTTTTAGCTAATTACTATAAAAGCCATATTGGAGGACATGATTTTGATGTCTAGACTGGACTTCTTAATGCTTCACCTTTAAATCAAACTTCCTTATCCTTTTATAGAAAAGTTGGGCAACCTCAGGCCTCCCTGAAAGGCACTAGCTTCTTACTGGATAGTTAAGAACAGGCTAGTGTTAACCTTTTCTGTAGGGAGCCTAGAAGATGCTAATGTATTTATTAATGTACTAATCAAATGTACTAATCAAGTCAGTCGTTCTTCCTATGGTTAAGAGAAAGGCCAGGAGTATCATTCTAGCTGAAATACTGCATGGGGACATGAAGCCAGAGAAATACACCATACCCCCTGTAATAGCTACCTAACTTAGAATATTTTCCTTTAGAACTTAGCTGCCTACAATTTCAGAGAAAACATTTCAATTGCAGTAACTATATTTAGCCTGAGTGCTCTCATTTAACTTAGCAGGACTTTGTTCTTTAATTTATAATTTGATTTGTGTGCTTCCTCAAATTTCTGTTAGAATAGACGGGGTAAGAAAAGTAACCACAAGACATGTAAAATTTCCTCACAAATCTATTTGCATTCTATTATGTTTTCTGTATTTTTTTTCTAGTTAATGCAAGATCGCTTTCAAGGCACTCTTAACCAGGTGAACTGTTCCTTGTGTTGCCTCATGAAATGGAATAAGAAGGAATTGTCATCTGTGTATATCCTGGATCTCCTCAATCTAATAGTATGCTCTGCTAACACTGCCAGAGGAGGGAAGGGCCAGTGAAAGTCAGAGAGTGAGGACAGTTTTAGAATATAAGTCCATTCACTTAACATTTGTTTCACTAGCTTTTTCTCTCTGCTACCAATACAACTAGTAGATAAATTTTGAAGATCTAATGCACAGCATAGTGATTATAGTCAACAATACTGTATTGTATACTTCAAAACTGCTAAGAGACTAGATCTTCAATGTTCTCACCACAAAAAAAGAAATGGTAATTACGTGACGTGATAGAGGTTTTAGACGGGATAAAGCTATGGTGGTAATCATGTTGTAATATATACATATCAAATCAACACATCGCACATCTTAAACTTATACAATATTACATGTCAATTATATCTCAATGAAAAATAAAATAAAGATATATCAGAATTTGTTCTCACCTGTTGATGGACACTTAGGTTATTTGCAACTATCGCAAATAAAGCTGCTGTGAATGTTTGTATACAAGTCTTGGTGTGGATATGTTTTCATTTTCTCTTGGATAAACACCTAGGAGTGAATGGCTGGGTCTTATGGCTTGTGTACCTATAATTTCTTATTGTGATTTAATTGACACATAGTATTGTATTCATTTCAGGTGGACAGCATAGTGATTCAATATTTGTATATATTGTGAAATAATCACCTCAATAAGTCTAGTTAACATCCATCACCACACAGAGTTACAAATTTTTTTCTTGTGATGAGAACTTTTTAAAAAGATTTTATTTATTTATTTGAGAAACAAAGAGCGAGTGAGCTTGAGGTGGGGAGGGGCAGAGGGAGAAGCAGTCTCCCTGCTGAGCAGAGAGGCTGATGCAGGACTCCTTCCCAGGACCCCCGGATCATGACCTGAGCTGAAGGCAGACACACTTAACCGACTGAGCCACCCAGGTGCCCTATTGTGATGAGAACTTTTAAAATCTATTCTCTTAACTTTCAAATACGCAATACAGTATTATTAACTGTGGTCAATATGCTGTATATTACATCCCTTATGACTTATTTATTTTATAACTGGAAGTTCATTCCCTTTGACCACCTTTACTCATTTCACCCACCCCACAGTCCCTGTTCTGCCAACAGTCAATCTGTTCTTTGTATCTGGAAGTTAGTTTTTGTTTGTTTTGATTTTTAGATTTCACATATAAGTAAGTCATACATTCATACCTACATATATATATTCTTGTCATACATCATATGTTTTGTCTTTCTCTGTCAAACTTATTTCACTTAGCATAATGCCCTCAAGGTCCATGTATGTTCTTGTAAATGGCAAGATTTCCTTCTTTTTATGGCTGAATAATATTCCTCTGTGTGTGTATGTATATGTGTGTGTGTGTGTGTGTGTGTGTGTGTGTGTGTGTGTGAGAAATCACATTTTCTTAGACACTTCAGTAGTTTTCATGCCTTGGCTATTGTAAATAATGCTGAAATGAAATGGGGATGCAGATATCTTTGATTTAGTGTTTTTGTTTCCTTCAGATAAATACCCAGAAGTGGAAGTGGTGGATCATATGGTAATTCTATTTTTAATCTTTTGAGGCACCTCCATACTGTTTTCCATAGTGGCTGCACCAATTTGGATTTCACCAATAGAGCACAATTTTTCCCTTTTCTCCACATCAACACTTGTTATTTCTTGTCTTTTTGACAGTAGCCATCCTAACAGGTGTAAGGTGATATCTCACTGTGATTTTGATGTGCATTTCCCTGATGATGAGTGATGTTGAGCACTTTTTCATGTACCTGTTGGCCATCTGTATTCTTTTTTGGAAAAATGTCTGTTCAGATCCTTTACCCATTTTTTAATTGGATTGTCTTTTTGCTACTGAGTTGTATGAGTTCTTTATTTGTTGGATATTAACCCATTATCAGGTAAATGATTTACAGATATTTTCTCCTATTCAGTAAGGTTACCTCTTCATTTGCTATGTGGAAGCGCTTTAGTTTGATGTAGTCCCACTTGTTGATTTTTGCTTTTGTTGTTTGTGCTTTTGTTTTTAAATCCAAAAAAATCATTGCCAAGACCGACATCAAGGAGTCCGCCCCCTATGTTTTCTTCTAGGAGTTTTATGATTTCAGGTCTTATGCTCAAGTCTTTAATCCATTCTGAGTTTGTTTTTGTGGGTAGTGTAAGGAAGTGGTCCAGTTTCATTCTTCTGCATGTGGCTGTCCAGTTTTCCCAGCACCATTTATTGAAGAGACTATTTTTTCCCCATTGCATATTCTTGGCTCTTTTGTCATAAATTAGTTAACCATATATGTGTGAGTTTATTTCTGGGCTCTCTATTCTGTTCTATTGATCTATGATACCATTACTGTTTTGATTACTACAGCTTTGTAATATAGTTTAAAATCAGAAACTACAATGCCTCCAGCTTTGTTCTTCATTAAGATTACTTTGGCTGTTTGAGAGCAACTTTCTTAATCCCTCAAATCTTATAGTTTTTTTAAAGATTTTATTTATTTATTAGAGAGAGAATGAGCAAGTGAGAGAGAGAGCATGAGCAGGACGAGGGGCAGAGGGAGAAGCAGACTCCCCACTGAGCATGGAGCCTGACCTGATGCAGGGCTCGATCCCAGGACCCTAGGATCATGACCCAACCTGAGATGCTTAACTGACTGAGCCACCCAGGTGCCCCATTAAACCCTCAAATCTTATTGAGGACAGCTCTTATTTCTTGCCTTCTCTTCTTACATCTTTCCTCCCCAGTGTTTTCTTTTCTTATTCCTCTTCTTAAATAACTTTTTTTTCTACTTCTCTTCTTCATCTTCCTTCTTTGACTTTCCCCTTCATATTCATGTCATTTCTTCTTTTCTGTATTGATTTAATACAAATATGGGTAGCTTCTTCCTTAAGTGGCAAAGTGAGAGTATTGCAGCCTCAGGAAAATTATCAGTGGTACTAGGGTACAACAGACGTCTGTGAATGTAGGGAGAGTACTGAAAAATGCAATGAAAAAATTAATTGGATTGTCAGTACATATAGTGATGCCTGAGATGAGAGGAAGTTGGGAAGAGTATAACTCTCCTCAAAGGAAATAAATACTAAATATCCCTGTAAAATATCACAGAAAGAATGAAGCTGTGATATTGTGGTTTACAATAAGAAATAAATATTTGGTCTTCTTCTGGTTCCTGGCATAGCGCTCGCTCTCTTTTTTTTTTTTTTTAAGATTCAGTTTATTTATTTAAGAGAGAGAGCACAATCAGGGAGGAGAGGCTGACAGAAGAGGGAGAAGCCCGCTGAGCAGGGAGCCTGACACGACACTCAATTCCAGCACTCTGAGATCATGACCTGAGCCCAAGGGAGAAGGTTAACTGACTGAGCCACCAAGGCGCCCAGGCATAGGACTGCTTAAACCCTTGGAATTAAGTGTGGAGAAAGAGATAAAGGTGTCTTTCATTATGTTAATGAGGGAATTTTTGGACCGCACCTAAGGCTAGGGCTGGTTGCCTGTGGAGCTAACCTTGTGATTTGAGGGCTGGGACTTTTAGTCTACTCCTCCCCCACCTCTGGGGAGGGGAGAGGAGCTGGCAGTGAAGTGCAGTCACCAGTAGCTGATGGTTTAATCAATCATGACTGTAATGAAGCCTCTATAAAAGCCCCAAAGGACAAGGTTAAGGTAGCTTCCAGATTGGTGAACACATGGAAATTGTGGGAGAGTGGTGTGTTCGGAGAGCGGATGGAAGCTTAGTGTTCCTTTTCCCTTACCTTGCCCTACGCATCTCTTCAATTTGGCTGTTTCTGAGTTCTGTCCTTTTATAGTAAACTGGTAATGTAGTAAGTAAAATGTTTCTCTGACTTCTGTGAGCCACTCTAGCAAATTAATGGAAACTAAGGACAGATCTTTGGAATCTCCAATCTATACTCAGTTGATCAGAAGCATAGGTGACTACCTGTACTTGATATTGGTGTCTGAAGTGTGTGTGTGGTGGGGTTGGGGTGGGGTGCAGTCTTGTAGGACCGAGCCCTTAACCTGTGTGATCTGATTCTATCTTTGGGTAGATAGTGTCAGAATTGAGTTGAGTTGTGGGATACCCAGCTGGTGTCAGAAATTGCTCGGTGTGGGGGAAAAACCCATACATTAGAATTCAGTGTCGAATCTTAGCAGCACACGCACCGTTTGAGTAATTTTTGAGAAAATAATCCAAAACCCTGGTTAGGAAAAACTAAGAAAACAATGCTTCTATAGGCTTTAGGTGGCCTATTACTGATTTCCTGTAATTATGGAGACTTCCACTAAATCCAGAATTGAGGGAATTTAAAGGACATTGTAACATAATCACCCCATGATTTTTTGTATGTGTTGAGGTTCCTGTTAGTCAACAGTAATTTGATCTGGCCATTTGGTAAAACTACCTTGGATTAAAGTGGGAATGTTGAAAGATTTAACTAACTGCTTTGTAAGGACCACCTAACAATAGGAGACTGATTATCAGGCAGGCAGGTAGGCTTTGTCTAATAAGGATTGCTCAAGCAGTCTACTACTACTCAGTTTTTTAATTGCTGAACTATGTTGTGTGATTGAGCTCTGATCTAGTACCACTCTATTCCAGCAGACACATCTATTTTACAGAATATGACTATCTATTCTCCACTCTTACACCATCCTATCTCAACCAGTCAGGTATGAAGACAGAAGGCAACCACCAAAAAAGAAAAGAAAACAGTTCTAAATAGCCCTCTACATAATTTGACTTTGGATATCATACAACTACCTAAGGAAACAGAACATTTTATATGATAGGGCAGTATGTGCTCTCCAAGTTCTACTAGAGCTCTTTAACTTACATTAATTCAGCTAATTCTGGAATGTTTGCAAGAACCTTTTTAGAGTGGGGCCAACATTTATGTAATCACCTGTGTGTGAGGAAGGTTAGACAAATTTTGGTAAATACAAATTTTGACTTGCTGAAATGTAATCCTCGACAGTTAAAAAATACTACATTGACATGAAATCAGAATTTGGGAGATTAGATTATAAATAAAATGATCATGTAATTTATTGTCTAAATCCGACACTTTCAAGAAAGAAAGAAGCAAATTAATAATCATACCATGGCAACAGGAACAAACTGAGGTTGTCCCAGGCAAACAGGGAATATAGTCACCCTAAGTATAAACTACATTTTGTGTAAACATATTCAGGATTTCGCAAGTTAAGGATGGAGTTCTGGAGAATTTCTCTCTCTGTATCTACGTTCTCACTTTCCTTCCTCAACCCACTTGCCTAAGGTTTTCTAATGTTTCCTTCAACATACCAGCCACCTTTTCTCATTATTATCTACAAGAATGTGAAGTGAATAAAACGTTAAAACTAGTTTCACACATACTTGAACTTCAGCCGCTCTCTATACTTAGCAGCAAAACAGATGTAGTTTTGAGTTCCCACAAAAGTTTTGCGTTCCCAGTATGACTGCTGGAGGAACAGCATTTATGTAAAAGGTTAATCTGTATTTCCTATTTTCCTTTAGAGAAGGAACGTTAGCCCCCCTCCCCCCGCCCTGTCTGATGTATAAAAAGTCAACAGGATTAGCATGTTAATCCAAAATCACATAAAGTTTTATGCGTAATAGCTTGTAGATTAATAAAGTATTCTTGATTCTTTTTTTAATTGAGATATAGTTGACATAATATTATGTATGTTTAAGGTATACAACATGCTGATTTGATACATTTTTGTACTGCAATATGATTAACACTGAAGCATTAGCTAATATCTCCCTCACGTCACATAATTACCATTTCTTTTTTGTGGTGAAAGTACTCTTGATTCTATCCTATGTGGCACTCGCATGGCTTTTCCTATCTCCCCCAAGCAAAGTGAGAACAAGTCTGCCTTATTCATAAATTGATGTATCCATGCTGAATGCTTTAGATGTACACACTGTGCATGTCACAAGACATAATCATGTCTTCATAAGGTTGAAGAAAGAGATAAACCTGTGACAGCCAGCCCAGTGCCCTCTGGGAACTTCCAAAAAATGTCATCAACTTCACAACTGACAGAAAGGTCAGAGGGAGGGCATACGATGGGAGGAAGACTTTTTTTTTTTAATGTTATGTTAGTCACCATACAGTACATCATTAGTTTTTAATGTACTGTTCCATGATTGATTGTTTGCATATAACACCCAGTGCTCCATGCAATACGTGCCCTCCTTAATACCCACCCATCACTGGGCTAACCCATCCCCTACCCCTCTCCCCTCTGAAACCCTCAGTTTGTTTCCCGGAGTCCTTAGTCTCTCATGGTTCGTCTCCCCCTCTCATTTCCCCCCATTCATTTTTCCCTTCCTTCTCTGAATGTCCTCCATGCTATTCCTTATGTTCCACATGTAAGTGAAACCATATGATAATTGTCTTTCTCTGCTTGACTTATTTCACTTAGCATATTCCCCTCCAGTTCCATCCATGTCTATGCAAATGGTGGGTATTCATCCTTTCTGATGGCTGAGTAATATTCCATCGTATATATGACCACATCTTCTTTATCCAGTCATCTGTTGAAGGGCATCTCAGCTCCTTCCACAGTTTGGCTGTTGTGGACATTGCTGCTATGAACATTGGGGTACATGTGCCCCTTCTTTTCACTACATCTGTATCTTTGGGGTAAATACTCAGTAGTGCAACTGCTGGATTGTAGAGTAGCTCCATTCTTAACATCTTGAGGAACCTCCATACCTCCATACCTCAGAGTGGCTGTACCAGCTTGCAATCCCACCAACAGTGTAAGAGTGTTCCCCTGAGCAGAGGAACGGGTTAGTGAATTGGAGGATGGGTTAATAGAGGAAAAAATGAAAATAGAAGATGGTCTTAAAAAAATCCAAGCCCACGAATGTAGGTTACGGGAGATTACTGACTCAATGAAACGATCCAATGTTAGAATCATCGGCATCCCCGAGGGGGTGGAGAAAAACAGAGGTCTAGAAGAGATATTTGAACAAATTGTAGCTGAAAACTTCCCTAATCTAGCAAGGGAAACAAATATTCGTGTCCAAGAGGCAGAGAGGACCCCTCCCAAGCTCAACCACGACAAACCTACGCCACGTCACGTCATAGTGCAATTCGCAAATATTAGATCCTGCGTTATTTGTTTTTTGAGTGTTGAGTTTGAGAAATTCTTTATATATCTTGGATATCAGCCCTTTATCCTTAATGTCATTTGCAAATATCTTCTCCATGGGCTGTCTCTTAGTTTTGTTGACCGTTTCCTTAGCTGTGCAGAAGCTTTTTATCTTGGTGAAGTCCCAAAAGTTTTGCTTTTGTTTCACTTGCCTTTGGAGACGTGTCTTGAAAGAAGTTACTGTGGCCGATGTCGAAGAGGTTACTGCATATGTTCTCCTCTAGGATTTTGATGGATTCCTGTCCCATATTGAGGTCTCTCATCCATTTTGAGTTTATCTTTATGTATGGTGTAATGGAATGTCCAGTTTCATTCTTCTATATGTAGCTGTCCAGTTTTCCCAGCACCACTTATTGAAGAGACTGTCTTTTTTCCATTGGATGTTTTTTCCTGCTTTGTCAAAGATTAGTTGATCCTAGAGTTGAGGGTCCATTTCTGGAGTCTCTATTCTGTTCCATTGGTGTGTGTGTCTCTTTTTATGCCAGTACCATGCTGCCTTGGTGAACACAGCTTTGTAATATAGGGAAAACGTACTTTCAAACAACTTTTGAAAACTGGCTTTTTAAATGGGAAACAGGTTGTCCTCGCCTATAAATTGGACAGATACTTGTTCTCAAGTTCCTGGTATGAATGGCATTTGGGAATTGAAGGGGAGCAGAATGTGCCACAAAATAATCAAAATGTGGATTATTTTGAGCTGAAGTCAGTTAAGACCCAGAAGACTCAAGAAAAACTTTTACCTCTCAAATATCTAAAAGAATTTAGAAAAGGGGACTGGCCCAGAAAAAGAGCTATTACCAGAGATAACTTTTTAAAAATGTATTCTTTTTTTAAATTGAAGTATAGTCGATATGCAATGTGACATTAGTTTTAAGTGTACAACGTAGTGATTCAACAACTGTATACATTATGCTCACAAGTATAGCTACCATCTATCCCCATATAACACTATTACAATACCATTGACCATATTCCCTATGCTGTTCTTTTCATCTCTGTGACTTATTCATTCCATAACTGGAAGCCTGTAGCTCCCACTCCCCTTCACCCATTTTGCCCATCCCCCCACTCCTCCCCTCTGGCAATCATCAGTTTGTTCTTTGTATTTATGGGTCTGTTTCTGCTTTTTATTTGTTTGTTAACTTATTATTTTTTAGTTTCCACATATAAGTGAAAAATGGTTTTATCTTTCTTTGTCTGACTTATTTCACTTAATCTAATACTCTCTGTGTCCATCCATATTGTTGCAAATAGCAAGACCTCATTCTCTTCCACATCTCCTTTATCCATTCATCTGTCCATGGACACTTAGGTTACTTCCATATCTTGGCTATTGGAAATAATGCTTCAGTAAACATAGGGTGCATATATTTTTTGAATTAGTATTTTCATTTTCTTTGAATAAATACTCAGTAGTAGAATTAATGGATTATATGGCATTTCAATTTTTAATTTTTTAAAAAAATTTTAAGTAGGGTCCATGTCCAACATGAGGCTTGAACCCATGAACCAGAGATTGAGAGTCACATGCTCTACTGACTGAACCAGTCAGGCACCACAATCTTATTTTTAAAGTAATGTCTACACCCAACGTGGGCTTGAACCCACAACCCAAAAATCAAGAGTTGCATGCTCCACCAACTGAGCCAACTAAGTGTCCATACTGTCTTCCTTGGAGGCTACACGAATTTACATTCCCACTGACAATGCATGAGGGTTCCTTTTTACCGGAGATAACTTTTTATCTAAAAGACCTATCTGTAGGGCAGGGCAAATATCTAATTACCAAACATATCTTCTTATCATCCTGTGAATTACCCTCCTTCCCTTTGAAACCCCAGGCGCCTATCCCAATCCTTAGCTCAGGATAGCATAGAAGCCTCAACTGCTCTACTCACCCTTGAGTCTCATATGTCTTTGGAGCTTCTGTATGTACAAAATTAAATTTGTTTTTCTCCTGTTAATCTGTCTTATGTCAATTTAATTATTAGACCGTCCAAAGAACCTAGAAAGGAAGAAGGAAAAAATTTCTTCCCCTACAGAATGAAGTCATCTTCAAGTAATGTCTCCACGTTTGTCCCAGCACATGGGAATCATTGTCAGAAAAAAGAGGGGGCACTCTTGAGAAACACTGTAATGTGTAATAATGACTTAAAGAATATCCAGAATTTACATGGGACTTACTATAATTCAGGAGCTGTTATGAATACTTTTCATATATTACCTCAGGAAAAACCTGGGCTTGGAGTCATACAGGTCTGAGTCTGAATGCTGGTTCTGTCAGTGTATAGTTGCATGGTCATAGGAAGAAGGTTCTTAAACTTTAAAGTTTCTTCAAATGCAAAGTACTCCTAGGGTTGTTGTGGAAATAAATGAGATCAGGTATGTATAAGCTCTAGTAGCATGCTGGCACATTATGGTCCTTTCCCTCTTGTGTTTATTGGTTACCCTGTGAACCCTCAGATGACAAAAATTGGTGCTAAGTGAGCATTCTTCGAAGGCCAGGGAGTAGTTAGCCATTCTGATATCACATGATATGGAACATTCACATGAGTGCCCATTAACGTTGAAAAGATTATGTGTCTCCCTCTGCTTGGGAAAAATAGTCTCTGTTTCTATGACCTGTTTTCTGCAAACATGGAGAAGTTTGGAAACAAAGAGCCTGGTAGGATTCACCAAAGCCACAGGAGACATTACAAGAATGGCAAAGACTGAAATTATGAAGATGATGAACTTAATTTGCATTTCTAGGGTCCTGAGATTTAAGATTTTAATTTTCCCAGAAGAGCATTCATGGAGAGATATCTAAGTGTCTGCAGTATATAAACAGAAACATTTATTTCTTGTGAACTAGCACTTACTGAAGGAGAGTGACCCTCACATGGTTTCTTTTTGTCAAAACTTTCAGGTATGTGATATTTGCATCCCCACCCATACAATTACCAGTAAAGAGTATAGATGGTTTATACTGATAATACTTAGTACTAAAAGACTTGCTAATTAAAATAGTCAACAGCCACAGACCACTTTGGGAGTGAGGCTGGTCCTTATAATTAACCTCATTTTGCAAGTGAAGGAACATGAGCACTGAAACAATGTGACCAAGCCAAAGCCACAAGTTAAGGGCAAGGATAAAGACTAGACTTCAGCAAACCCGGAAAATCAAATCACAGTTGCCTTGTATAATCAACCTTTGTTAACCTTCAGCAATTTTATGGTTCTTTTCTGTGGTTGTGTTTGTGGGATTCAGAATGGGGCTTTATTGTTGTTCCTTGGTATGTATAATAAAGAAGCAAAGCAAATTGTGCCTAAAAGCAATCTCTCTCTCTCTCTCTCTCTCTCTCTCTCTCTCTCACACACACACACACACACACACACACACACACAATCTATTGAGAAAATTCCTTCCTAAACAGTAACCTACTAATAAGTACTTTTAGATAATCAAAGGATAAGTGCATCAAAAGTATGTCCTGCTGAGTCCCTTTAGGGGGACTTTTAGACTAAAATGTTATATAGAGGTACCAGGAACAATTTAGGATGTAAGGTAGTTCACTTCCATGCTGTGTGTTACCCTGTTTCTGGCCCTTTTGATTTAGCCAACCCATAGAGAGTGTGTCAAAGTCAGTCACCAGTACCAGCTCTCAATACCAGTGGTATTTGCCTAGGATCCTGTGCCATTTGCCTAGTTAGGATCCCCATCCCAGGATGCATGAGTATCCTATTATTCTGAGTTCTCAGCTTTCGGAATTCTCTCATGTTCTCTTGTACTCTGGTTTTGAGAAACTGTCTCAGGCTCTTTTCTGGCTGACTGGTTTCATACCCCTAGTAATAAGTAACACACTTTGTATCTATGAACTGTGGTAGAGCCAAGCAAACAGCTGTAAACTATTTTGAGATAATGAAGATTGTTTTCCTTTTGGCCCTTGTGCTTTCTTGAACAAGCTACCCTCTTCCTAGCTTTCTTAAACAAGCTATTGCATGGCTACAATCACTTCTAAAGGTACTGATCTAGAGGGGTTGGCTTATACAGTCAAGAACAAAAAGTCAAATTCTTGGCTTTGAATTCTGAAGTAGACTGTTGAAATTGATAGCAGAGAAAACGGGCTTGCAAGCACAGACTTTTAAATTGCAATAGTTGGGCTGTTTGAGAGTGAAAGTATTTTTAAGTTCAGAAGCTTGTCATTGAAAACCAAGAGCCGAAATCCAAATACAAAGTTTATACCATAATTATCAGATTTTGGAACAATATAGGATGCTGAAAGAGCAGTTTTCCTAGCCAAAGGAAAGTAAGATTTCCAGCACTTGGCAGGAGAAAGAGAATTGGAGAGGACATGAAAGGAACTTGTCTTTATGGGTGCAGTTTCCATCCTTAACACTTTTCAGGTTGAGTCCCAGGAGGGATATGGAAGAAACTCATCAGCTGGCTATTCTGCTGAGATTTAGGGGGCTGTCAGAGCAGGAGAACCACCATCGAACTCCCCAGAATGTTGCCTGATGAGATGGCACACCTTGTTGTGAAGGCTTAGTCTCTAGGACAGCATCTGAACTGAGGAGGAGTAATTGCTAAATGAGTCACCAGGTAGCTGGGCCTGAGGCAGCTTCTTGGTGTTTGCACACCTCTGTGTAGCGTGAGAGAACCTTCGAAAGTTCCTATGCCAAAGTATGATAGTTCCTTGAAAAGCAAACACAATTATCATTTGATCCAGCAATTTAACTTGTAGCTATGTACCCCAAAGAATTAAAAGCAGAAACTCAAACATACATTTTTGTAATCATGTTCATAGCAGCATTATTCACAATAGCCAGAAGGTAGAAACAACCCAAATATCCATTGACAAGTGACCAGATAAGTGAGATGTGTTATATACACACAATGAAATATTATTCAGCCTTAAAAAGGAATAAAATTCGGATGCATGCTACAATAGGATTGAACCTAGAAAACATTATGCTAAGTGAAATAAGATGCAAAAGGACAAGTACTATATGATTCCATTTATATGGCATTATTTAGAATAGTCACATTCAGAGACAGTAGTGATTACCAGGGGCTTGGGGGAAGGGAGAATGGAGAGTTTTAGAGGTATTAGGTTTTAGTTGAGATGATGAAAAGTTGTGGAGATGGATAGTGGTGTTATTTGCACGAAAATGACATTATGAGCGGCGCCTGGGTGGCTCAGTTGGTTAAACATCCAACTCCATTTCGGCTCAGGTCATGATCTCAGGATCATGAGATTGAGCCCCACGTTGGGCTCTGCGCTCAGTGCACAGAGTCTGCTTGAGAGTCTCTCTCTCCCTCTCCCTCTGCCCCTCCTCCCACTCACACACACTCTCTGAATAAATAAATAAATAAAATCTTTTTAAAAATGAGAATATGAACAATAATGCCAATGAACTGTACACTTAAAAATGGTTAAAATGGAAATTTTTATGTGATATATACTTTACTGTAATTCTTAAAAATCAAGGGAGAAAAAATTACCATGCCCCTAGTAGGAAGACAAAAATGACTGAAAGTCAAGTCAGTAGGTCAGGACAGTGGGGTATAGAGTGACTTGTGAACCCCTGATGATTGATAAGCCAAGATGACACACAGCTTGGCATGGTTATAGTGGGAATAGCAACCACTACACAGGAAATAGATTTTTTTTTCTCTCAGCAGAAGCCACTGGGTGATTTGCTAATGACTGCAAAACATATTACTCTCCCCCAAAGTCCGGGTGATAGACTACCCAGGACTCGGATCATCCAGATCTTAGATGACTACTAAAAAGTGACAGAAAAAAGTGAAGGGGAAAAAATACTAATTTGACCATTTATCCAAAAAAGATTGAGTTTAAATAGAATTTACCAAGATTACTTTGGATTACAGGGTTAGGTTTTCCATCATCAGTGCAATAAGGACTCCAGAGCTAAAGTAAGTTGAGTTATAAGTAAATCATTTCCATTTTGCATGCATGAATGTGAATGACGGTGAGATGTATTCCCATTACATCGCTATATGCCTTTTCCAAACCCAAAACTAAGGTGCTTCTCAAATCTATGGCAATTTTGAAGCAGTTCTGTAAGGAACAGGGAGTTCTGCCTGGTGCAAGATTAGTTCAGCTTCCTTGGGCTTACCATCAGAGATGGCCACACAGTTTCACTGATGGCCAACCGCAAGACCAATCCCAGAACGTGGGTGTTCATGAAGCTGGATCTTTGGGGTACCTGCAATTAAACAGTGAACAAACCTGACTCTCCAAGTCTCATGATACTCGTTGGCCTTAAGAACACTCTTGGACTACTGGGACTAATGGATAACCTTCCTACCATCATCTTCCAGTGGTTAGAGATAAGGATACAGAACGGCCTCCTGCAGTAAAAGCTATTAGTAACTGCTAATCTGTATTACATACGTATTCTCTGCTGGCACTGTGCTGCGAACTTTACGTGATTATCCCATTTAGGCCTCAATACACATCAGTGAGGTTAAGTACTAGTATTAATCATATTTTGCAGAAAAGGAAACTGAAGATTAATAAAGGCAGATAACTTGCTCCAGGTCACCCAGCTAGTAAATAACAGAGCGAGGAACAACCCAAAAACCTGACTTGACAGACCAAGTGCTAACCATGACAGTACATTGCTTTTTGTTTGGGGACACCCTCCTACTCTAAAAATCTAGCTTGACATGGGTATTCCTGGATACAGTATAGTAAGAACTGGCTTAACTGTTAGTTTTGTGTTTAAGGACTTACAGGATGATTACAGATCCACATAAACAAGGCTTCCATGTGATACCTAATAATTTAACAATGGTTTTGAAATAGGACTTTTTCAAAAGCATTTAGCATATCTTGGGGTTTATTGTTTTATGAACAATTCATCACCCCAATTTTATCCAAATCACCTTAATAAAGAAAACATGCTACATCTTTAAGCCGTGAAAAACATCCATTGTCCCAAGCCTTCCCCACGCCCATACTGTTGGAAGCTTTACTTTTATCTGTGGTATAGGATTATCATATTCATATAGGCACAGATAACTGCGCTATTGGGAGTGAGAGTTAAAGGCTGCCTTAGAAGCATGAGGGCTAATCTCAGGGAGTAAGCTTGGAGCAACTGAGATAGACATAGAGGCTTACCTCATGTCCTACAAGATGGTCCAGCTTTTTGTTTCTGTCCTGTAGGCACTGGGCAGGCAGGTAGATAATTCCTTATCTCACAAACAAGGGAAATAACATTACAAACACTTCTCTATTCCTCATTCCCTCTATCCTGTGATATCTCATCAGTCCAGCCCCAGTGATGACTTGGCACTGTTTGGTACAGGAAACATGCAGATGCTGTGTACCTGAGCTTGGTTATGACCACCCAGCCATCCAGAGCTTGCCTGTGGGAATGCAGAATTCAGAGGGGAACTGTTCTGACCAGGAACAGTTATGGATGAAATGAAATTCAGTCCAGAGAAGCCATTTCTGGGTGTTTTATTTTTGTCTTAAAATGAATCTAACCAACCTCTCCAGATTATCCAAAGCCCTTAACATGCCCCACAGAGACATCTGATAGCCTGACACAGCCCCCCTTCTAATGTACTCACACTAAAGGCACCTTAACCAGGTGTAAAGACAGGCCTCCAGAGGCCTAAGGAACTGCTCACCTATTTCTGATCATGAATGTCTCTGGGCCAACTTCCAGAACATGTCCCTCCATATAAAGTCCTTCCAGAATTTTAAAGTTCTAAGGAAAGATTATTTTCAAAATACAATCCAACACTGAGCAAACTATTAATCAAGGATAAAGGAAGAAAACTTTTCAGACACGAAAAGACTAAAATTTTGCCTTCCAAGTAACTGTTCTTAGAACTTACTTGAGGATATACCCCAGCAAATTTAGAAAACAGACCAAGAAAGATGAGATATGGAATCCAGAAAACAGTGTACCACTCTAACTCAAAAAAGCATGGAGAAAAGAAGTTCCTGGATGAAGCTAATTAGCAAGTCTATAGAACAGATACTCCAGATTGAAACTGCAAGATTAAGGGCTCTTAGACAAAAGTTTATAGAAATAAAGGGAACCCAGTATTAAAATATTTTTGACAACTTGGAAAACTTGAGGAAACCATAAATACAAATAAATCAAGAAGAAAGAAATGCCATTAGAAATCCCAGGAAAAGGGGCGCCTGGGTGGCACAGAGGTTAAGCGTCTGCCTTCGGCTCAGGGCGTGATCCCGGCATTATGGGATCAAGCCCCACGTCAGGCTCCTCCGCTATGAGTCTGCTTCTTCCTCTCCCACTCCACCTGCTTGTGTTCCCTCTCTCACTGGCTGTCTCTATCTCTGTCGAATAAATAAATAAAATCTTAAAAAAAAGAAATCCCAGGAAAAGAATTAAGAAATATAGAAAAAAGTCATGACCCAAATGTGAAGCAAAAGACTTTCAGATCAAGATGGTACAGTGGATTTATACCATGAAATCCCACTTTGCTCCATATACATAGCAATAATAAAAATATAAAGAAAGAAAACCAAAAGGCATAAGTAGGCTCAAATACCAGATAAATGCAAAAAATCCAAAAAGGAACAGAAACTCAAACCAGTAAAAAGGACTAAAGCTGAGGCATCTTGAAGTTTGCCTTTTATAAGGAACAGAAACTCAAACCAGTAAAAAGGACTAAAGCCAGGGCATCTTGAAGTTTGCCTTTTATAAAGTGAAAGGGATTGAAAATACGCCTATGAACAGGAGACTGGAACTAGACACATAGCTCAGAACCCTGAGCAATAGTGGGGCATCTTCAGAACCATGAAAAGAGAGTGAAAATTAACTACTGCTAACTGCTGCCTGGGACCATAACTTCTAATGAACTGCAGGCCTAAGGAGGCCGAGGTCAAGGTCATAGCCTTGCAACCAGGGTATAAGCCAAGACACTCAATAGTACATGACTAGATCTGCCTTATCCTTAATATCAGCTCTGAGCCACTATTATGAGACCTAGTTCTGAATTAGGGACCCAGAGGGCTGAATGGAGGTAAAAAAAACTGATAGGCAAGGAAGGGTACGGAGAGAGGTTAAGAGAGAGAGAGAGAGCCATAAAATAAATGACAAATTCTCACTTAAGACGAAACAAAATTTTAAGACACAAATTTATTGCTAATAAAGTTGACTACTAAGTAGAGGGTGGATAGGAGGATGTGGAGTGTTGGTGGGTTACAAAAAAAAGGTGGCCACTACAGTCTAAGGGAGACTTTTCTTAGTTTACACTTTGGTACCTTTCAAATTTGGGGAGTGAATTTTCTTTTTAAAAAAGGTCTATGAAAACCTACCTGCTTCAATCTATAAATCTTAAATTGATAATATTCCTTATTTTTAAGGCTCCCTCTGGAAGGTTTTTTTAAAGAATAGAAGATCTTTCAGAACCTCAACCCAAAGATCCTGTTGACGGTTTTACAGAGAAGGCACCCAGTAAATACTTGCTGACATTGGTGTTGTTATTGTTGATAACGATTACGATAGTGCCAATGATGAGATGAGCAGGAACTCATTTCAACACTACCCAAGCCAAAGCACCAGAGCTTTGTGAAGAGTCAACATCCTAATTTCCCCAGAATGGCATGTCAACAATGTCATTGCCCATTTGCTTCAGGGCCGGGCACTGCCCTTAACATGACTTCTACTTGCTATAAGGAGTCTCTCCTGTGTACTCCCTTAGCATATCATTCTGCCCCCCTAATGGGTTTTTGGATATCATTAAATCTGGTAGCCATGACTCTCATAATTCTCTCCATTCAGTAGCTGATGCCGTGGTTGAGAGTGACCCGTGCATTTGGGGAACCTGCATTTCAGAAAGCTGTATGTGCTCACAAGTCAAGTGAAGAATCTCAGAAAGCATATTATTAAGAGATGCATTCTTATCTCTCAGGGGCCAAACACATCCACTACAGCATTGTCTGGCAATTGCAGACATGCAGACTAGGGGTAGGGGCAGAGACATATGAAGATCATTGCCACATAGCATACCATTTAGCCCAATTAATCCTGCATCAGCTCTCTGAATAGAGCGTGGCCCAAGGCTGCTCCTGGAATTCTGTATTCTTCATCACATAGACATGGTCTTTGTTACAGAGGATTTTCCATCCTTGCTCCTTCCTCTACCTCTTCCTCTATTCTTTCTTCCCCTTTGCCTTCCTTCGCTCATTAGGCATGCTTTGAGCTATGCGTGTCAGACACAACTCAGTAAGAAGGTGGTAAGAATCACATGCCAACTTTATTTTTTTTTCTAAAGATTTTATTTACTTGAGAGAGAGAGAAAGAAAGAGAGAGAGCACAGAGGGAGAGGGAGAAGCAGACTCCTCACTGAGCAGGGAGCCCTACTTGGGGCTCCATCCCAGGACCCTGAGATCATGACTTGAGCCATAACTGAGTGAGCCACCCAGGCGTCCCACAAGCCAACTTTAAATCAGGACAGTCTGAAAGACTCCAATATTAGGAGCTGAAGTGGGTTTTTTATCAGACTCTGAGGAATGTGTGGAAAAAACTCCAATTAAGACTGAGCAAATCCCATCAGAGTTGCATATGCTTGAGTAACGCCCTCCCCTACACCCACACCTGATTTGTTGATAAGATCCTGTGGGCAGTTTTAAGTACAGGGATAGAAAGATTCCCCTGAGTTATCTGGGCTCTTTGAAGGAGGAACAGAAAGGGCCACTGCCCAGTATTGTTGTGTAAGTTGCTACGCAAGCGAGTGCCTGGAGGAGGAGAGTCCGGGCAGAAATCTAGCCTGTGCTCTGAGCGCACTAACCCGTGAGGCGAGGGCTGCAGGGCATGGGCGCATTTTTCTCATTCCCATAAAGTAGTGTATGTTGTAGGAAGCAGATCCATGTTCTCTGATTGTAATTCTCTGATGGGAAGGTCAAGGAGTTCTAAGCCAGAGTGGGAACACTGGCTATGTGGTGAGGTACAGGCTTTATGAAGCGAGGCACTGAGTGGACATCACCATGCACATCAGGTCCCCCTGCTTTGAAACAGCCTAGAGCCAGGGTTTTCTGAAGATCCATTTCTAACCTGGAATTCAGCCTTCATAATGGGTCTTCTGGTTTCCAGCCAGTCATTCCTCACATTAGTCCTATGGATATTTCTCTCCCCTGAATGTGAATATATGCTCTTTATTCTCACTGACATCTCTGTATGGGGAATTTCTAGAGAATCCCCAGGAAGATGCAACTGAACTTGAACACTTAAGCATTTGAGGAAGTGTGGCATAGAACTGCTGATTTCCCAGGGCCAACCTTGTTGTCCCCTAAAAAAACTGCCTGGAAAACACAAGGTTCCAGTTGTGGTTTTGATCCTAATTCTATGCCTGCTCTTGAATAAGTCCTTACCTCTCTCTGGGCATCAGTCTCTTGGTCTATACAATAAGAGGTCTTTATTGTTCTGTCAGGCTGTAGTTATACCCTGCTTGGCCTTCAGAGGTTGGAACCGTACAAGTGACTTGGCAGCAAGGGCTGGTTTGTAGTCCCATGGAGCCCACATCTAGGACAAGAGGAAAGATATGGTTGGAAGACACAGAGCCCTGTCTTCTCTTCCTATTCAGCTCATGCCAAGTGAATCAAGGATATAATTGCCCTTTGCATACCAAACATTACTATACTTATTTCAGTTCAGCTTCTCCTTTTATTTGTTAAGCCCTTGTGGAAGTTGCCATCCCTCCCACCTGTACATGAGTATGCAGGTTGCTACAGTAAAAACCCAGGAGCTTTGAAGTCTTGGTTTCACCCCTTAATAATTATGTGACTGATTCCCAGTTTCCTAATCTGTAAAGTGGAGATAATAATGTTTATGTCGTGGAGTTGCTGTAAGGATTAAATGAGATTCTGTCTAAAAAGGGTATAGCACAGGGCCTGGCTGATACATGATATCTTCCTTTCCACTCTTACCACCCACTTACCCCCTACCCCCCACCACCCCACCACCAGTGTGCACCTGTCAGTAAAGACTATTAAAATTTTGCACCCTGGAGGGGTGAATTGACTGTCTAATGACACAAGTTCAGGCATGAAACAGGTATGCACTTGGCTATTTGTGGCTTGAAATCTCACTCCTGCCAATTTTTCACTACGTTTTCATCCGAAACGATGTCTCATTAGAATGATTAAAAAAAAAATGTATGTTTTTTCTTCTGAAGTGATAGGTTCCCTTAGTTATGCTGGACCTGATAATTTTGTGTGTGTGTGTGGAAGAGGTTAGTCCACTTAAATGCCATTGGGAAGTCCCCTTAAATTTCAACCTCAATGCTTCCTTGTAAGTTGACTATCTCCCATCACCTATCTATGATTTGAAATTCTTCAAGAATTTCACTCCTTCCACTAGGCAGCCCATTCCATCTGTGAAGAGTTCTCTTTTAGTCAAATGTACCATCTGCAACAATCATCCACTGCTCCTATCTGTATAAAACAAGCAAGTTAGTATAATGTACTGGTAAAGAGCAAGGTCTCCATATTCAGACTGTTTGATTTTGAAGACTGACTTTGCACTTACTAGCTTTGTGACCTTGGGTATAGTTAATTTCTCAATTTCCTTATCTACAAAAATGGAGCCAACCTGAGAAGATTGCTGAAAAGATTAAATGCATCAGTATATATAAATGTCTGATACATATTAAGTTCTCATTAATGTCTAATACTAATAATAATGGCAAAGGTCTCTTCTCCACATGATAAGTTGTCACATCCTAGCATGAAGCTGAGAATGGCTCAGTTAACTGCAGTAGAACTGGATGGGTGAGAGGAGCCAGTACCTAGAACTTGAACCATCCATTTCAGAGATATACCCAGCTGCAGGGCTTAGAAACCTTATCTTGAGACAAACCATTTTAACTGGAAGGAAAGACCATAGATAGTAGGTAGATAATTTCAATGTGAAGAGCAGTTTTCTGCTTATTTATCTCCTGCCTGATCATATAAGAGAGCTCAAGTCCCTCACTCTGCCAGGTGGGATACCTGAACACTATAAGGTCAGAATGGCTGTGAATTCCTCATAATCAGCCATCTTTGCATTGTTGGTTTGATGGCCATGAACTCCTAGGCTACGTCCTTTACCTCAGTCAGCTTCTATGAATGGTCTATGCAACTTGTGTCAGTTACCAAATGGCTCCACCAGGACTTGGAGAACCTGATTAAGCGAATTTCTTGGGATAATCAGCCATCTTTGCATTGTTGGTTTGATGGCCATGAACTCCTAGGCTATGTCCTTTACCTCAGTCAGCTTCTATGAATGGTCTATGCAACTTGTGTCAGTTACCAAATGGCTCCACCAGGACTTGGAGAACCTGATTAAGTGAATTTCTTGGGAGAAAAGGAAAAAGAGATGCCCCTGGCTCTGACCTCATGCCTAAATTCTAAGAGTATGCTTGCTTTTAGGTGCTGAAGGCCTGAGTTTTTAGAAAGGACAAAAAGAAACTGTTGGTAAAGGTTTATCTGCCTTTTGGTTTACCCTACTATGTAAAAAAAGGTGGGGGCACCTGGGTGGCTCAGTTGGTTGTGCGTCTCTCTTCTGCTCAGGTCATGATCCGGGGTCTTGGAATCGAGTCCCACATCGGGCTTCAGGCTCCGCGGCAAGCCTGCTTCTCCCTCTGCCTCTGCCTCTCTCTCTCTCTCTCTGTTTCTCATGAATAAATAAATTAAATATTTAAAAAAGGGGGGGTCAGGAATCAGGGTATGTTAGGATTACTAAGGCTTCTTGGTAGTCAGAGCACGCAATAACCACCCACACCTGATCATTCTCAACTTGCTGGACCAGTTGAGGAAAGCTGGAATATTCACAAAGTCTTAACTCAGGTGTGTAACATCAGAATCTAGGAGGATGCCTAGAAAGCAGTATTCTACAATGACTCAGGCAGTCTGGATACTGAGGGATGCCCTTCAGTTTCTGCACTTGAAGACATTAATTTTTAGAAGTGCAGAGAATAAAGGATAAATAAAAACCGGATTGGTGGGGAAAAGTTCCCTATGGGATCCACACTCTCCACTTCTACTTCCAAGACCAGCTTCCTCACTTTCCCCTCACTCCACCCGGATCATGTTAACTCATGTCCTCTACATCTTTGACCTCTTCCTCTTGACCTAACAGACACGGGTTCTCCCCAAAGGACACTACTTCCCCTACTGCCCTTTCCATACTCTGTCAACCACAAGTGCCAGAAGAAAGAGCATCATTCTTACATCCCAATGTCATTTTCAGGCTATTACTCCTACTCTAGTTCTACTCAAGTAGAACATTTTCCTCTGTTGAATTTCAGGCCACTAGATTATACCACAGTTCCCTTCCCTCACTCAAACTATCATCTTCCTAGTCCTTCCCCCACATTTACCTCTGGCCCCTGATCCATGTCCAGTCCCTTAATAACCGTGGGTGACCACAATGTCTGTGGGGATGATCTATCCAATAACTTCTTGACATTCTCGATGTCATGACCTCCATGTAATTTTAGTCACACCCCCTTCCCCCCAGTCACAGACAAATCTTGGATCTTGTCAACTGCCCCAAACTACACCTCCAGAATCGAAACTCTAGTACCCTCTGGCTTCAGTACCCCACTTCTTTCACTCCTTGCTCTTTCTAAACCTGCTCTTTGATCTTAACAAAACCTCCAGTATTTGATTGTTCCATTTTCTTCCAGTCTGTTTGTCTCTCCCCTATCTAACTTAAATTCTCAGCTCTTCAGATCAACTACTGATTGGCAAAATTTTCTGTTCTTTTGTCCCCTTAACTTTTTATCTAACCCACCTGGAAAACCATTTGGACCTTCCATGACACATCACTGATCAGCTGTCCTATTCCTCATCAAAGTTTGGGTTGTTTTTAATTTCTCTCTTCTCTGCAAACTCTCTACCCCTTCTGTGTCTCACCCTACCTCATCACTCTTACAAAATAGCCACATTTAATATCTTACACAGAAAATAAAAAGTGTTAAAGAGCAATTACCTTAAGTCTCTGTCCCTCATCTCCAGTATGCAAAATTACTTTCCTCGCCCTCCTCTGGTCTAAAGCTAATTCTCTGATCTAATGCTAATCTAAAGCCAAAGCTACCTGTGGTCTGAATTTTATCCCTCTCTACCCTCTCATGGGCCTTACTACATCAGTTAACTCTCTGGTATCATTAATGTCTCCCTCTTGACTTGCATCTCAGAAGCTTCAATACCAGATAGGTCTCTGTTCCCTAGGCTTTTGCCTCATCTGGGAAATATGCACTCTGAGCATCACTTCAGGGGTACCATTGATAGAAATAAGAAAGTCCGAAAAGGGGAAATATTTTTAGGAGCAGGAATTAGGAATTGGGATTTTAGGGTTTTTGTTTTGTTTTAAGATTTTATTTATTTGAGAGAGAGAGAGAGCACAAGTAGGGGGTGGGGCAGGGGAGAGGGAGAAGGATAAGCGGACTCCTCTCTGAGCACGGGGCCCAACGCAGGGCTTGATGTAGGGCTTGATCCCAGGACCCCTAGATCACAACCTAAGCCAAAGTTAGACGTTTAACAGACTGAGCCATCCAGGTGTCCCTGGGACTTTAGTTTTTTAAGTACAGAATTTGATGGGCTATTCCAGTAGAAATGTAAAGTAGGAGGTTTGTAGATACACACATGTATCTTTAAGAGAGAGAGATCAATCCTAGATATCCAACTTTCTTCCTTTCTCTAACACATTGAGGGTATGTAACTATCCATTAACTTGAATAGGACAAGGGTAGGGCTTATCCCTAAGTATTTCTTTTCCTAGTGTTTTTCTATGAAGGCCCTCTAAGTTTTGAGCATATTAACATATTTATTTTAAAGGTATTTCCATGGTGTTGAAAACTAAGATGTTAAAACTTTGAATTTCATCTCATCTCCAGATGTGGAATCCAGAAAAATTTCTCTAGTCTTATAGCAGAAAATGACAGTGTAACTCTGGATCCTTATTAGGAATTCTTATATTTTATATAATTTTATATAATTGAGGAAACCCTTAGAGTCAATGTGCAGCCATATTTATTAAAAGAAGGGCTCCCCAAACTCTTGTTAGAGAATGACTTTACTGGATCACCTGGCTGGCTCAGTGGGTAGAGCATGCAACTCTTGATCTCAGGGTTGTGAGCTCAAGCCTCATGTTGGGTGTGGAGTGTACTTAAAAAAAAATAATAAAGCAGGGTTTGCTTTCTTTTTTTCTTCCTTCATTTCCTTCCTTCCTCCCTCCCTCTTTTTTTTTTTTTTTTACACTTTCATTTCTTTATATGCCACAAAGAGAGAGAGCACAAGCAGGGGGAGCAGCAGGCCGAGGGAGAAGCAGACTCCCCGCAGAGCAGGGAACCCGATGTAGGACTTGATCCCAGGACCCTGGGATCGTGACCCGAGCGGAAAGCAGATGCTTAACTGACTGAGCCACCCAGGCGCCCCCTCTGTCCTGTCTCTTTCTTTCTTTCTTTCTTTCTTTCTTTCTTTCTTTCTTTCTTTCTTTCTTTCTTTTTCTTTCTTTCTTTCCTTCCTTCCTTCCTTCCTTCCTTCCTTCCTTCCTTCCTTCCTTCTTTCTCTCTCTCTCTCTCTCTTTCTTTCCTTCCTTCCTTCCTTCCTTCCTTCTTTCTTTCTCTTCCTTCCTTCCTTCCTTCCTTCCTTCCTTCCTTCCTTCCTTCCTTCCTTCCTCCCTCCCTTACCTCCCTCCCTTCCTCGCTTCCTTCCTTTCTCTAGGGCTTGCTTTAAAAAAAACAACAACAACAAGAAAATGACTTTAATATTTCTCTGGGAGTGAAAGTGCATTATTCTCTAGATGCTTCAACCTCCCCCTTTGAATACCACCTCCTAACAGAATATCTACTATATTTAGAGTAGAATAGGCAGAAGCTGAGAAATGCTGATGAACTTTTGGGTAGCATGTCTTTAGCCTTTGGTTTAACTACTCCTCAGAAGTTTATCATATTCCAAATTCCTTTGATAAAGTTGAGCTTTGTTTCTCTGATGGATCGTTGCTGTCAGTCTCAATTACCTCATTATATATTTAAAAATTTTTATGTTGCTTTGAACTGCCATAATCAACAGACTTTTTTGATGATAACACACTGGTTATAAATATCATCACAAAGTGCATTTGAACATTCATCAGAAACTTGAGGATTCACGTGAACTAACAGGATGACATTCATCAGCGTGCTTGAATATACGCAGTGAAGCTCTGCTAAATGGTCATCTGTCTTCTTTTTGAGTCATGGGTCATTATACAGGATTTGGAGAGATGAAAACTTAGAAATAAAAAGATTAGATTTATAAGACAAGAATTACAAGACTAGAAGAGTCTTTTAAAGATCACCTACTCTTGGGATGCCTGGGTGGCTAAGTCCATTGAGCATCTGCCTTCGGCTCAGGTCATGATCTCAGGGTCCTGGGATGGAGAGCCATGAGTCCCACTTCGGGCTCCTTGTTCAGCGGGGAGCTTGTTTCTCCTTCTGCCTGCCGCTCCCGCTGCTTGTGCTCTCTTTCTCTCTCCCTGACAAATAAATAAAATCTTAAAAAAAAAAGAAGTCACCTTATTCTTTTCAGACACTGGACCATAAGTCATTCTGTAGGATGAGATTTTATAATATGTTCTTTTAAAATTAAAAAAATGTGTTAATAAAATTCTTAAATTCCAGTATAGTTAACATACAGTGTTATCTTAGTTTCAGGTATACAATATAGGTGACTCAACAGTTCTCTACATTCTTCAGTGCTCATGATGATAAGTGTACTCTTTAATCCCCATCACCTATTTCACCCATCCCCCCACCCACCTCCACTCTGGTGACCATCAGTTTGTTCTCTATAGTTAAGAGTATGTTTCTTGGTTTGTCTGTCTCTCCTTTTCTTTCCCCTTTGCTTATATGTTTTGTTTCTTAAATTCCACATATGAGTGAAATCATATGGTATTTGTCTTTCTCTGACTTATTTCACTTAGCATTATACTCTCTAGCTCCATCCATGTTGTTACAAATGGCAAGATTTCATTCTTTTTTATGGCCAAATATTCCATTATATATATATAATGGAATATTTTACACTCATATCACATCACATCACATCACATCACATCTTCTTTATCCATTCGTCAGTTGATGAACACTTGGGCTCCTTCCATATCTTAGTTATTGTAAATAATGCTGCTGTAAACATAGGGGTGCATGTATCCCTTTGAATTAGTGTTCTTGCACTCTTTGGGTACATACACAGTAGTGTGATTGCTGGATCATAGGGTAGTTCCATTTTTAACTTTTTGAGGAACTCCATAGCGTTTTCCACAGTAGCTATGTCAGTTTGCGCTTTTACCAAGAGTGCGCAAGGGTTTCTTTTTCTCTCCAACACTTGTTGTTTCCTGTGTTTTGATCTTAACCATTGTGACGGTATGAGATGATATCTCATTGTAGTTTTGATTTGTATTTCCCTGATGTTGAGTGATATTGAGCATCTTTTCATGTCTGTTGGCCATCTGTATATAATATATTCTTATCTCCCTCCCTTTCTTCCTTCCTTTCCTCTCTTCTTCCTTGTCCTCCTCTTTACATAAACATTTACTGAGCACTTACAATGTGCCAGTTCCTATGTTAAGTACTGATTAGTATTTAGTATTGATTTAGTGATGAACAATAATCAGTTCCTATCTTTAATACTATCTAGTAGGAAAAAGAGTGAACATGTTACTACATCCAGGAGACTAGGCAGGACATCTATATTCCTTAACTGAGTGATCAGGAAATATTTCTAGGGAGGTTATGCTTGAATTCACCCTTTAAAGGATGAGTAGCAAGTAGCCAAACAGGTAGGGGGGAACAGGGATTCCCAACAGAAGAGACACGATGAACAGCATCATGGAAGAGTGAGAGCACATGGTGAAATTGTAAATGGTGAAATGCAAATGAGCATATTGTGCAAATGTGGGTAAAGGAGTGTCTGGTCACCTATTCTGATGATATTTCAGTAAAAAGAAAACTAGACCTTAATTTTAACCCTCTTCCTTAGCAGAATCCTTAAAAAATTGATAAGAATAAAATCTGAGTCTATACCATTTAATTAGAAGTGCCTTAGTATCAAATATAGGAAGAAGAAACTCAAAGAAAATTTTTCATCTCTTCAACTTTTAAGAGTTACTCTTACTATTTGCTGTGGGCAATGGTTATTAATAGGAATAGTCAAGGGAATAATTTCTCAGTTATTCTCAGCCAATCTTCCTGGCAGTATTTCGTTCAAATCAGAAGGATGTTAATTCTATTTTTCATAAGATAGAGGAGTATGACCAGTTGTAGCAAGTAGAATCCCAACCTCAAAGAGTCCGTTGGATTAGCCTCAGGAAATCCTGGTTTTTATCCACCGTGGCCCGTAAACTCAATTATTATATTCATGAGAGAAGTTCTTTAAGGACTGGCTATTAGCTTCATTTTGCATTCAAAGGCAGGAAGTGATAAACCTTAAAACAGGGTCACATGGCTTTTAGAGCTGATGTCACTGAGGTCTCTCGTCCTCTCTCCCTCTTGATCTCTATCCTTCCTTTTGACCCTCATCCTTCCTCTTTGCCCATTTTCTTTTTCTTTTGTGTAAATTTCTTCTTAATTTATGTCTTATGCCTACCAGTATCTCTTTGGGCATTTAAATTTTTCTGCTAGTGATTTGGGTCTCTAACATTTTACCTAAAAAAGATTTCAAGTAACTCTTCAGACTGTTCACTTGTCAAGGAATGTCCAATAAATTCCTCTTATGATTCCTCACATATTCCCACACTTGACAGAACCACACCTAGAGGAATGGGATTATTATTGTTTCTGTGTCACTCAGGAGCAAGTCTCTTGTGGAGGATCCTGTCTATCCTTGGCCCTGCCCTGCTTGACACTTTTAACAGGGATGTGTATGAAGGCATAGATGACAGAATCAGTTTCCAAAATGATCTCAGTTGGATGGAATGCTGGTATGAAATCAACAAGCTGAAATTTAAATCAGGCAGATGTAAAGTCCAGTATGTTAAATTTAAAGAGAACCGGCAGCAACTCAAGTCCTGACTGGGATTAGTTCATGTGGACTAGATTGAAGGGTTTTAATCGAATATTAGCTTAATATAAACCCAAAGCATGAAGCAGCTGTTGAAAAGGCTAACATATTATTAGACCGAATTAAAAGTAGGGTCCAAATCAAAGGAAGGAATTGTCATACTGTACTGTGTGTTGTCGTATCTGAAACATGGTTTTCTATGGTGAGGCAAAATAGGTGAGGTAGATGGAGGGGGAAGGACAGTGAGAGGTCAGAAAACTAGAAGGGGGTCTATCCACTATGTCAGGTGGAAGTGGTGAAAAAAACTTGGAAAATAACAAGTAGGAGGAGACTTGCTATCCCAAGGTCAGTGTGAGCCAGACAACAACTCAAGAATGTAACAATAGCTAAAGTTGATCCCCGTCTCCGTCCTCCTGTGCTCCCTGTCTCTGCCCAGTTCCCTTTATCCCTGTGAGTTCTAAAATGAGTTCAGACTTCTTCCATCCCTGGCCCTAGCTCTAGAACACAGATTTTATCTCTCTATCATGACTAAGGTATGGGAGGGGTTCACTTCATGGGTATATGATCTGTGATGTTGCACAAGGCTCTGCACTTAGATGGACCCTGTGCTTGGTTTAATGTTTCCTTGAAACTCATAACCAGTTTTGAATAAGGGGCCTGGCATTTTCATTTTCCACTGAGACCCACAAATTATGTAGCCCATCCTGGGTATAGAAAACAACCTTTTCTTCTTAGACCAATTGGAGTTTTCTACAAGGAAGATTTGCTGTGAAAATGAGTTAGCAAACAATGTCAGCTGTACTGATAGCTAGAAAAGAATAAAATTTCAGATTACAGGTTAATCCCAAAGTGAACTAGAACTCAGCCAAAAAAATGTGATAGGACAGTTAAGGGGGTCTATAGCTTCTGGCTCCCTTCCACCTCATTTTTAGCTGCCCTGAATGTTAAAATAAGATATGTACATGATCTGAAATGGATTTTGGTTTAGCAATAAAACCAAGCCTTAGGATCTATAATACAGGCTCCATGTCAGGAATGGGTCCTAGGTCACTGGCTTTAGCTTTAATTACCACGTGTCACTCCCCTATTTCTTACCTCCTCCTTCTGCCTCTTTATACTCACTGGAGATTGGAGCTCTGGCTTCTTCAGTTTGACTCCATTTACTTCCTGTTTACTAGCGAATTAAAAAGTCCAGTTACACAAATTGGAGAATCTTGTCTTCCTCACCAATTATTGGCATCATGTAAAGTTGCCAGATATAACAAATAAAAGTACAGGATGCCCAGTTAAATTAGAATTTTAGATAAATAGTGGGTAATTTTTTAGCATGTGTTCCAAATATGGCAGGACATATACTTACACTAAAAGAAAAATTTGTTGTCTACCTGAAATTCAAATTTATTTGAACATCCTGTATTTTATCTTGGAACCCTAGAATCATTTACACCTGTGGACGTTGGGCTGTGCTGAACATCTGTGATATGCCTACCATCTAATTTCCTTGGAATCCATTGGCATGTCTTCAGTTTTTTGTCTTCTGGTCTTGTCTAATGCCAAATCCTGGCTCCTGCAGTTTCTGCCTCCTCTCTGATTCCCATGTCAACAAGAGAGCAGAAATGCAGAAATAACTAACAGATGCATCCTGAGTTTATTAAACAATCACTTTTCTTTCCCAATTCATGTTACCAATTCTTCCCATTTATTCAAGTTCTTCTTCATTTCCATCTCCAAGTTTGCAACAGAGATTGTGAGTAGTTTTCTCACCGTTATTTCCCCAGTAGCTACTGTATTGTATGGCACCCAGTGGAGTTCAATAGATATTTGTCAAATCAGTTAAGTAAAGAATAAATTCCCTATGAACTGTTAGAACAAATGGAATAAAGTGTTCTATTTTATTCTAGGAGAAGCACTAGGGCCAATAGTATTAATGCTTAGGGAAAGAATTTTGGCTTCAACACCCCCCAAAATTTCCTACCATCAGAGGTCTGAGTGGTAGTGTTGAGAAGGCGAGAGCTGCCCAACCCTGGCAGTGTTCAGGAGGAGAAGGGTGATTCCCCCCTGGTAAGAAGCTGTTGCCATAGACAAAATTCCTGGATTGCAGTCAGAATTGCTATATTACTTCTAGTCCTAAAATTTAAGGATGCGGATGTACTCTCTCCACACACGCTTTTTTTTTTTTCTTTTGCAGCTTAAAAGTTGCCTATGCTATTGAATGCTGCCCTTCTGAGACCTAGGATGTATAATGGTTGCATCCATGTATTAATGATGTGCCAACTACCTTTGGTTTCAGATCTTGTAGGACATGAAGACAAGAAAGGGATTCCTATTAATGGAACACAAAAGACTCTTAATTTTTCAGTTTATCTTTGATTTATAAGTTTCTGTGTCTGTATATGGCCAGGCTTTCCTTGGCCTTTTTCAAAAGGAACACAGTGTAACAGTTGAAAATAAATGACTACATGTCCATGGGGGAAATGTTATGAGTGTCACCTGAAAGTACAGTCACTCATGGAAACCCAAACTAGTCCTTCAACATGAAAGAGTGTATTTGTATGTAGAGTAAACATAACTGTTACCTCTAGCAACCCTGGACTCCTTATATGTCCCTTCACTCTTTTAATGTTGTAATGTGAGGGAAAGAATGAGATATCTATGGTAGAGTTATGTTTGAGCAATGCATGGTGTTGGCAGGGGGCAGGGGGCAGCAGGGAGATAAAGAGGTATAGGAGAGTGGAGGCAAGAACAGTGATGGGGCATCTGGGTGGCTCAGTGAGTTAAGCATCAGACTGTTGGTTTTGGCTCAGGTCATGATCTCAGGGTCATGAGATTGAACCCCCCCGCCCCCACCACCTCCCACCAAGCCCTCATCAGGCTCTGCACTGAGCATGGAGTCTGCTTGAAATTCTCTCTCCCTTTCCCTCTGCCCCCACCCCCACCATATGCTCTCTCTCTCTAAAATAAATAAATAAATACAATCTTAAAAAAAAAAAAAAAAAGATGAGGGATATTCCTGGGGTTGGGATAAGAGAGTGTGTGACAGCTCCAGATGTGTGTGTCAGATGTGAAAGCTGAGTAGAGGCAGTGTGTATGTAATAATACACTCAGTAATATTTAATGTTACATTTCTTTAAATAAAAATTAATGCTTTGGGTGATGAACATGTTTTAAAATTAGATAATAGTAGGGTGCCTGGGTGGCTCAGTCAGTTGAATGACTGACTCTTGGTTTCTGCTCCAGTCATGATCTCAGGGTCCTGGGATTGAGCCCCGCATTGGGCTCTGTGCTCAGCACAGAGTCCACTGGCGATTCTCTCCCTCTCCCTCTGTTCCTCCCCTGCTCATGCACTCTCTGTCTCACTCTCTCTAAAATAAAAAGAAATAAAATCTTTAAAAACAAATAAATAAAATAAAATTAGATAACGGTGATGACGGCACAACTCTATGAATATACTGAAAACCACTGAATTGTACACTTTAAAAGGAAGAATGTTATGGTATGTGAATTATATCTCAATAAAGCTGTTATAAAAAATTAATACAAAAAACCCCACACACAACTTCATGATGAATTAAATATCAAAATTTTAATGAAAGTAAGGATCAGACCGGAGCCCACCCAAACCCGAGGGTACCAGTTTCCAGATCTCAGGACCACCAGTACTGCCTGAAAAAGGTGGGAGAAGGAAGGAGAAGGGCCCACATACAGCAAGGAGGAACAAATACTTCTCTGTCTCCTTTTTGTAGTTTCAATTTTTCTTTCCTAAGCCACAAACACTAACTTCCCCTGATTTCCTCTTTGAACAGTCCTCTCCGTGTTTGTTCCTTCCCTTTCCTTTCTCTGCTCCATAGTTTACAGTGGAGTGCAGGGGAGATGGGGAAAGAAGCAGGCCAGGAGCTAAGTTTAGATGGAGTGAGGAAAGCAAGTCCATCCTGTTTATTTCAGGACCACCTCTAACTCTGGCAAATGTTTGTAATAAAGTGAGGAAAGTACTCAATTAACAAACTGAGGAAAGTACTCAAGTAACAGTTTCTAAGGGAGGAAATGTAAGGAGGGAAAAATGCCTCAAAATTGTTTGGGGTAGAAGATGGGGTCGTAAGAGCATGGGTGTCAGCCTGTTGGCTAAGCTAAGAGACCAGCCTTGCTTCCTAAGTCAAAGAGAGGAATTTGTTTGTCTGGAGAGGATGGGGTAGCAGCGGGACAGGACGGAATAGTTGATTGTGACAATGGACGAAAAAGAGGGACCCTGGGGAATATATGAGACTGGGGTCTGCATAGGTAGATTGATGTCCCCTAAATCAGGACTTTTAAAAACAAGAATATCTAAAGTGCTTTTAAAAGTTGTTTGATGTGTTCTGTGTGTTATATTCTCCCCCCCCCCCACAAGCCCCTGTTCTTAAATAAAATCTATGTGTATAGTTGAGGTTTGCATGGGAACCAGTGAAGAAACTGAATTTTATGTACAGAGTAATCTGTTCAGAATGGAAAATGGGACAGAAGAGGCTGAAGCCCAGTATGCAGGCAAGACTATGAGATGTAAGCCCCCTAGACTGCAGAAGCTTTACAAAGGGCTCTGAACTCTTGCTGGCTATGGAATTAGGACAGTTGAGTCAGTTCTATCTATCTCTCAAAGACCAGGGAGGCCACATCTGAGATCTGTTAAAATTAAATCTGTTAAACAGGGTTAAATCCTATTTGGAAGGCATCTGTGGGCCCAATGGAAGAGTAGGGAGAATCTTGCCAATACATTCTACTTATATCTAAAAGGGCCTTTGGAAGAAAGAAGAATTGACACCAATATTGCCTCAATAGACTCAGTTTAAATATTTGGGGCCCAATTCTCTAAGGTTCATACTTACATTATTACTTGACACATCTCAAGGGGTTATTCACACTCAAGATATTAGAATCTATATTAAGCTCAAGATCCCAGCTAGATAACCAAATTTCTTCTTTTCCTAACAGATGTTCCAACTTAAGAGCAGATGTTTACAATATTACCTTGTATATATGATTCTCTTCTTTCCACATTAAAGGTTTCCCATTGAAAATGATAGTTTAATATGAACCATGACAGACCCTATAGTTTCACAGCACTCAAGAGGCATGAAGATAACTATCTATTGGCTTTTCTATACTCGTTTCTTGTCAATAAGTCACTGCCCCCCCTCCCCAGAACTTTCTGGCTATAGCCCTATTCTGTTTTACAGTGGGCAAGCCTCAAAAGGACTCACTCCAACCCAAATCAGAAACTCCAGAGTTAGGGCTCCAGGCATCAGTATTTTTTTAATGCTTTCCAGATTTTTCCAGTGTTTTGCCTTAGTTGAAAATTGCAGGAACTGAATCTTCAGAGGCATGTGTATTTTGAAAAATTCTCATCCCTTCCTATCAGTTGAGATTTATTTAATTCTATGGATTGAATAACTAATTATTTAAGACTTACTGTGTTTTTTCCCTTACTATCACTTGTCAAAAGCACAACCTAAAGAATGAGAATTTAGAAACCAATGTATTAATCTGGAGTAGCCTGATAATTTAGTTCCTAATAATATTAATTTGAATTACTCCATTGACACTCAGTTGATTAATTCATTAATTTATTCATTAACTCATGCATTCTTAAGCACTTATTATGTGCCCATACTCTTCTAAGCACTGGTGATATAAAAGTGAACAAGATACAGTCCTTGCCCTCAGGAAAAATTGACAAGTTGGTAGGCAATTACAATATAGTGTGATGCATATTAATAAAAGAGTAAACACATGGAACCCTGGGTCCTCACTGAAGGGCATTTTACTGAATCTTGAAAGTTGGAAAGTTTAGAAAGCGTTGTCTAAGCTGAGACTCAGTGGATGAGAAGGACTCAATCTGAATGTAAAGACACAAGAAATGAATAATGCAAAGGCCAGAAGGAAAACAGAATGAACCCAACCAAAGAATTCTCAAAGATCCTTAAAATTCAAGGGGGATATGAGGCTGAACAGATAGGCGAAAGTCAGATTATGAAGAACTCCATCCATCACATTATGGACTTTACACTTTATCTAGGTGGGGTGTCATAGAAAGATTTTTTGAAAGTCAGAATGACTAAAATTGAAAATATTGACAACACCAAGAATTGATAAGGATATGGAGTAACTGGAATTCTCATATGCAATACCTACTAATAATGCTCTACGACCCAGCAGTTCTACCCTAGGTTACGTACCAAAAGAAATGAGTGCATGTGTTAAACAAGTGATACACACAAAAATGTTGAAACAGTTTTGTTCATATTATCTAAAACCTACAGATGACCCAAATAGCTATCAATGGTAAAAAGGGTAAATAAATTGAGGTATATTCATAGAATGAAATACTACATAGCAATAAAGAAGAATGAACTACTTATATGTGCTATATACTGGATGAATATCACAGACATTGAGTAAAAGGGTCATACACAAAAAAGAACCTATTGTATGATTCCGTTTATATGACTAATCTGTGGTGACAGCAGTCAGAATGGTAGTTACCTTGGAGGTGGAGCATGACTCAAGTGGGAACATGAGTGAGCCTTCTGGCATGCCAGAATGTTTTACATCTTGATCTGCTATACATAACTGAAAATCTATCAAGTCATATATTTAAGATTTGGGCATGTTACTAGGTTACACTGTGGGCACTTTACTAATAACATCTTTATTAAGTTCATACCTCAATAAAAATACAAAAGGGGAGTGACATAACAAGATTTGCATTTTGAAGTGGCCGCTCTAGTTGTAGAATGGACTGGAAGCAAGAAGAAAAATTAGCAATAATATCAGTAAGACAGTGGTGGCCTGAAGTAGGAGATGGATTAATTTTACACCGAAAAGGTAAGGAAGAAGGAGCTTGATATTTCTTGTATGTGGTGGATGAGAGAGAAGGAAGTGTTCAGAATGGTTCAGAAGTTTCTGGCTTAAGCAATGGGATGGATGGTGATGACATTTGCTGAGAGAAAGAGCACAGAGGTGGAGCAAACTTGAAGTCATATTTAGTAAATGAGAAAAGGTCTGGGAAGGAGAAATGGGTGTGACCAAGGCAGTCCATCCATTGTCTCTGGCTGGTTCGGTGAGAGGGTCATAATCTCAATTTGAGTCACCTGCATTTGGTTAGCACTGGAAGGACAGGCTCCATCCAGTCAGAGTGGTTGAGGGAGATATTAGGAGCCTCTGTCACCTTGTGAATAGGAATCTGTGGTTTGAAAACAAGGCCTGTGAGAAGTAAAGATTGATTTAGAGCAATGGGGGCCTCAAGTTTCTAAAATGTCAGAAAATGAAAAAGTAAAGGCAGGTTATGCCAAAGGAAATAAATACGCAGACCATCTTCAGACATGTGATGAGGAACACAGATCTTGGGCCTTTGAGAATGAGTTTATGTGGTTGGTTTTGTGGAATGAGGGGTGAGGGGAGGCACAAGGGCTCTGGAGCCCAACAGACATAGGTTCAAACTCCACCACCGCTACTTATTTACATTATGACTGAAGACAAGCCAATTAAACATCTATAGGCCTCAATTTCTTTATTTGAAAATGTAGCAAATAATACCCACTCTCCCAGGTGTGAGATTTAAATAATTTCATGTATGTGGAAGAAGTTAATTCGTTATGGGTATTAAATATATATGGATTTCCCTTTCTTCTTATGGATAAAATGTCTCCTGTTAAAATCATATAGAGATTCCCAAGGGTAAAATGGCCCACTCAGACCACTTTACCAGATACACTGTGCCTTTTGTTCATTGGTTTTCCAAATCCTGTTCTGCAACCATTTCTAATTGTGTAAAGCAATCATCTTCTCGCTATAATGCATGGTATAGGAAAGTAACCCTTAAGCACTATAGTCTTTATTTTTGTCCATTCTAGCTCTGATCTGCCATCTTTCTCCTTCTAAAATGCTGTTAAAGATTGTTGTATAGGACTCAGCGATTGAAAAATTGGTTTTATTACTATAGTTTAAAATATCAATTTGACAAATGTATTTAATTAGGATTAGTTGGGCAGTATTTCACTAAATGCCCTGAAACAATGATGACTCAAAAATACAGAAATGTATTTCTCCTGTAGAAGAAGTCTGGAGGTAGGCATTCCTGGGTTAGTGCAGCAGCAATCTGATAACATATGGGCTTCAAGCTACTGTATTTCTGTCTGCCATATTAGCACGTAGCTGCCATCCTTAAGGCACCTCGTGATTCAGGATGGCAGCTGCAGCTGCAGGCATCTTGTCTTAGTTGCAGGCCAGAAGGAAAAGAAAAGGCATTAAAAGCAATAAAGGAACACGTGCAGATGGGGCAGTTTTCTTTATGTTGCCTTCATGAAAATTTCATAAAACATTTCATTTTACATTTCATTGACCAAAACTAGCTGCAAGGGAAGCTGGAAAACATAATTCCAGGTGGTGAGGACAAAAATCCAGATTCTGTTACTAAGGAGGGAGGAAAGAATTCACCTTGAAGTAGGTAACTTGTAGCCTCCAGGATTCATTCATCCAAAAAATATTTATTGTATGACTCTATTTATTAGGCACCAGACCCTATTCCAAACACTAGGATTTCATCAGGGAAAAAAAAAATTTCTATCTTCGTTAAATTTACATTCCAGTGGAATAGTGATTGATAACATTTATTAAGTAATTAGTACACATGAGACATGGTTTTAAACATTTTATTTGTATTAATTTATTGGATATTTGCAATAATCCTTTGGGGTAGTGCCATCATTATCCATATTTCAGAGATAAACTAAGCCACAGAGTTAATAATTTGGCAAGTTAATAACTTGGCCAAATTGATACAACTGGTAGATCTAGGATTTGAATTCAGTCTAACTCCTATATGAATGCTTTTAACCTCTGTACTATATTGCATCTCCTTAATGTTTTCATATGTTTAATTTGCATTCTCTTTTGGGCATAAGTAATTACATATGTTTTGTGGACACAAAATAGTTGAGTCCAATCCTCCCTCTTTCTTTTACTGGTTGTGAGGCACTGGAAGAATGGCTGGCTATATGTTCTACCAGGAGTGAGTGGGAAAGAGTCGCCATATTTGGACCCAGGAAATTAGGCTGCCTACCAACTTACAGTGCCGCTTGGATGCAATAGGAAGTAAGAAGTGTCCTCTTTTTTAAAAGCTGTGACTAGTTGGCATCACTAGTTGTTCAATCCAGAAAACTGGACATCATTTCTGACTCTTCCCACTATTTCACTTCTACACATAATCAATTAGTCCTTTTGTTTGAACTTTCTAAATATCTTTAAAATTTGTCAACTTATCTTCATCTCTATTGTCACATCTCCAAATTCATGGCATTATCACGTGTCTGTGTAATTCAGTGTCTGCATATATGGTGTTCCTGCCTCCAGTCAAGCCCTCTTGGATCTACTCTCCACACTGTAGCCTGAGGATTTAATAACCATAGCTGAACACATTACCCCTTCTTAAAATCATTCAATGATTTCACTTTATCCTCAGACTAATGTCCAGACTCTTAACCTGACTTAAGAAGTCTTTAAATCCCAAAGCAGGATGAAAGACTGTTGTAGGTTGGATTTCCCCAGGAAGTTGACTCAGAGATTAGCATGCAGGAAGTTTATTAGGAGTCTTCTTGGGGGCTGTGCTCCATCTGTGAAGGAGAAGGGGAGAAGTAAGATTGAACGGAGTAGGAAGTTAAACTGTGATGTGGTCACATTGGAGGCCTCAGCTACCAATATGTCTCCATCTGAAGCTGGGATGACCCATCAGAATTGTCCCAAGTTGGAGTGAGAGGGCTGGGTCTTTATATCCCGCATAGTGATCATCCATTGGCTTTGGGTCGCCCTGGGAAGAGGACATGACCTTGGATGAGGCCATCACACATTCTATAGCCTCTTATGCTAATGCCAAGCCCTTTTTAGAACTTGAGCTCAAACTCAGCACTTCCATGTGCCACACCCTTACGTATTCAGGACCTCTCACCTAATTTTCTCAGCTTACTAATTAATCATGTTCTTCCCTTTCATCCCTTTCTTTATTTGGCTTCTATAACACTGAAGTCTTCTAATTTTCCTCCCACTTCTCGGGTTATTCTGTCTCAGTTTTATGTGTTGGATTAATTCAGTTTGCTAACTTCTAAACATCTGAGTCGGAGTCTTAGAGTTCAGTTCTTAGGCCTCTTCTTTATCAATGCTGATGACTTTACCCATCATTATTTTTGTTAATGGTGATGGCTTTTCAGTTTTTGGATATGTGGATAAAATGATATTTCATTATAATTGACTTCCTTTGTAATACTATATATTTAATATTTTACATCTAAAAAATGTTTTTTGAGGAGGGATCCATAAAAATCTCTAGTTTAACAAAGGGTTCTGTGTCATACAAAAGGCTAAGAACACCTACATAATAATTTCATTTATGCTCTTAAAGTTTATTTACATGTAGATGACCCTCAGATTTATATTTTCCATACTTGGAATTTATCCCAGTTATTTACTGCTGTGTAACAAATTGCCAAAAATCGTAGCGGCATAAAACAGCAACTGTTCTATTTCACCATTTTGTAGGTGAAGAATTTGGCATTGACAGAGATCACTCATTAGCATTCAGTTGGCAGATGGCCAGGTGTGGAGAGTCTAAGACAGCTTCACTTTGACAGTGACGGCTGGAAAGCTGAACCTATCTGGGATAATTGACTAAAATACCTACTGTGGCCTCTCTATCATGGTGGTCTGAGAGGGTAAGATTTTTTTACATGGAGGATCAGGGCACTCTAGAGTATGTTCCAACAGGCCTCGGTAGAAATTCCAAGGCTTCCCATGGCCTAACCCTAGGGTGTCACTTTTTGGCCTAACCCAAAATGTCACTTTTACTACTGTTTGTGGGTCAGGCAATTCTCTATTGCAGCCCAGATTCAAGAAGAGAGGAATTTAGACTCTGTCTCTCAAAGCGAAGGGAAGCAGAGGATCCATGGCCATCTTTAATCTATCACAAATACCTAATAGGTATCTCACTTGTAACATGTCCTAACAAGACTCTTAATTTCCTCTCCAAATCTGTTCCTTGTGGTGATGACCATCCCAGTAAATTGGACCACTGTTCACCCAGTTACTCAGGCTCTGTATCTTAGAGCCATTCGTGACTGTCCTCTTCTCTCATACTCTCTGTCCTATTTATTAGCAGATCCTGTTGGCACCACCTTCAAAATACATCCTAAGTCTAATTGCTTATTCACTTCACCTCCACGGTTCCTGTTCTCATGGAATCTATATTTTAATGGAGAAGGCAAGCAATAAAAAAAATATATGTACCCTAATACAATCCACATCATCCTTTTCCTGAACTACTTTAATAGTCTCCCAACTGGATTATTAGCTTCCACTCTTATTCTCATGGACTTGTCACTATACAACAGTCAGAGATATCCTATTAAAGTCTTATCAAAATCATGTCACCCATGTGCTCATAATGTTCCAGTGGCTTCAATCTCAAAGTAAAATCCAAAATCCTTACTATGACTGTCAGAGTTTTATATTGTCTAGGCCCTGGCCCTTACTCTGACCAATTTCCTACCTTTCTTCCCTTCACTAACTATACTCTACCCCCACTGGCTTATATGCTCTTCCTCCAAGAAGCCAAATGTGCTCTTCTGCAGGGCCTTTGCACCTACACTTTGCACTAACTGGAACTCTCCCTCTTTACATATTTACATGGCTTACTCCCTCTCTTTGTTCAGGTCTTTACTCAAATGTCATCTCTTCAGAGAAGCCCTCTCTACTACTGCAGAGATATTTACTCTTTACCCCCTCTACCACACTATACTAAGTATATATTTTTACTGCCTGCATTCATGAGAACAGGCTCCATGAGAACAGGAACTTAGTTTTGCTCACTGCTATTTCCCCATCACTCAGAACAGTGTCTATTACATAATAGGTACTCAACAAATATTTGTTAAGTGAGTGAATAGATAAATATGCTTAGTCTGCCTGTTGGGTGATCCAACACTTGGAGCCAGAAGAGGATGTTCAATAAAATCTTGGGAGTAATTTGGCTCAATGTGGAGCAGCACCTTCCCTAATATTAATAACGAGATTCCACTGTAAATCCAAGAAAGGTATAAAATTTGTGAATCTACTTCTCATTCATTCTCTTCTGGGGATCTAACAATAGTCCCTCTTGGAAGAATTATGAATTGTCAACATTAACACAACTACTTTCCTTTTATTCCTTCTTTAGAATATTAGATTATTTCCTATCTCTTTCTGGCATATACATTTTATAGTCCTCTGACAGGATTCCCGTTCTACTGATAAATGTATGTATCCTAGACAACGTTAGTTGATAATGTAAACCATGGAATAAATCGTCAAGGCCCGTGTACGAGACGAGCTGATCAAGGTGTTAGGAGGACATAGACATAAGAAGAGACTGGAAAAGTTACTATAACATAGGAGGTTATAAATGCTAGTAAAAATTACCCTTTCCTAAACAGTCTTAAGTTAAGACATAACCTAACTCCCATTTTACAATGTATGCTAAATGGTTAAATATCACAATGTAAGAATATTAAATTCTATATTTTTGTCAATTTTTGCCATTCTAACTGGTGTAAGGTGGTATCTCAATGTGCTCTTGATTTGAATTTCCCTGATGGCTAATGATGTTAGACATTTTTTCATGTGTCTGTTAGCCATTCATATATCTTCATTGGAAAAGTGTCTGTTCATATCTTCTGCCCATTTTTTAAATTTGATTATTTGTTTCTTGGGTATTGAGTTTGAGAAGTTCTTTATAGATCTTGGATACCAGCCTTTTATCTGTAGTGTCATTTGCAAATATCTTCTCCCATCCCGTGGGTTGGCTCTTTGTTCTGTTGACTGTTTTCTTTGCTGTGCAGAAGCTTTTTATCTTGATGAAGTCCCAAAAGTTCATTATTGCTTTTGTTTCATTTGCCTTTGGAGACATAATTGACAAGGCAAGAAACAACAAATGTTGGAGAGGATATGGAGAAAGGGGAACCCTCTTACACTGTTGGTGGGAATGCAAGTTGGTACAGCCACTTTGGAGTGTGGAGGTTCCTTAAAAAATTAAAAATAGAGCTACCTTATGACCCAGCAATTGCACTATTGGGTATTTACCCCAAAGATACAGATGTAGTGAAAAGAAGGGCCATATGCACCCCAATGTTCAGAGCAGTATTATCCACAATAGCCCAGCTGTGGAAGGAGCTGAGATCCTTCAACAGATGAATGGATAAAGATTTGGTCCATATATACAATGGAATATTACTCAGCCATCAGAAAGAATGATTACCCAACATTTGCATCAACATGGATGGGACTGGAGGAGATTATGCTAAGTGAAATAAGTCAAGCAGAGAAAAACTTTTATCATATGGTTTCACTCATTTTTGGAACATAAGGAATAGCAGGGAGATCATTAGGAGAAGGAAGGGGAAAATGAAGGGGGAGAAACAGAGGGGGAGATGAACCATGAGAGACTATGGACTCCGGGAAACAAACTGAGGGTTTTAGAGTGGAGGGGAGTGGGGGAGAGGGCTAGCCCAGTGAAGGGTATTAAGGAGGGCATGTGTTGCGTGGAGCACTGGGTGTTACACACAATGAATCATGGAACACTACATAAAAAACTAATGATGTACTGTATGGTGACTAACATAATAAAAAAAATTGTATCTTTTTGAAATACTAAAAGCAATGTGAACACTAGCAGAAACTGTCAAAATTAATTTTTTTCAGAACTCTGTAAATTAATCAAAACCTACAACCATCTAAGGAGACTTTATTTAAGAAAAATGGCCGAATCTGGGTAAGAACAGTTGGTTTTGTGACATTTTCGTTTGCCCTATTTGCATACTTTGAGGTGAATGGAAACAAAACTACAATATCCTGAAACTTACGGTGTACAGCTCAGGCACTACAGAGAGAAATTTATAGCTGTAAACATCTATATTAAAAAAGAAGAAAGATCTCAAATCAAGAATCTAAACTTCCACCTTAAAAATCTAGAAAAAAAGAAAGAGCAAGCTAAATTCAATGTAAGCAGAAGTAGGAAACTAATAACAATGAATGTGGAAATAAATGAAATAGAGAATAAAAAAACAGTAGAGAGTGAAATGAGAAGTTGGTACTTGGAAAAGGTCAACAGAATTGACAACATTTAGCCAGACTGACCAAGAGAAAAGGAGAGGACTCAATTACTAAAGTCAGCTGTGGAAGAGGGGACTTTACTGCTGAACTTACAGAAATAAAGGATTACAGGGGAGTGATATGAACAACTGTCCACAAAGCAGATAACCTAGATAAAATAGAAAGTTCCTAGAAAGACACAAACTATTGAAACTGATTCAAGAAGAAATAGAATATCTGAATAGACCTATAACAAGTAAAGCCACCAAAATGATAATAATAATAATAATAATAATAATAATAATAAACCCAAAAGAAAAATCCAAGCCCAGATGGCTTCACTAGTGAATTCTACCAAACATTTAAGGAAGAACTAACACAAATCCCTTAAAAACTTTCCAAAAATTAGATAGAGAGGGAATGCTAACCAGCTGTTCTATGAGGCCAATATTATCACTACCTAAACCAAAGACATTGTAAGAAAATAAAACTACAGACTAATATCCCTTATGAATATAGGCATTAAAATCTTCAACAAAATACTAGCAAACTGAATCCAGCAATATCTAAAGAGGTTTATACACCATGACCAAGTGGGATTTATTCCAGGAACACAAGGTTTGTTTAACATCTGAAAATCAATGTAATATACCGTACTGATAGAATAAAGGACAGTAACTATATGATCCTTTGAGTAGATGCAGAAAATGTATATAACAAAATTCAGCACCCTTTTATGATAAAAATATTCAACAATCTGGGAATATAAAGGAATTTCCTCACCCTGATAAAATTCACAGCTAATATCATAATTAATGATGAAGGACTGAAAGGTGTCCCCCCCAGCCTCCCATCATCAGGAACAAGAGAAGGATTTCTGGTTTTGCCCTTTCTTTCTTTCTTTCTTTCTTTCTTTCTTTCTTTCTTTCTTTCTTTCTTTCTTTCTTTCTTTCTTTCTTTCTTTCTTTTTCTTTTTAAGATTTTATTTATTTATTTGACAGAGAGAGAGAGACAGCCAGTGAGAGAGGGAACACAAGCAGTGGGAATGGGAGAGGAAAAAGCAGGCTCCCAGCAGAGCAGGGAGCCTGATGCAGGGCTGGATCCCAGGACCCTGGGATCACACCCAGAGCCGAAGGCAGACGCTTAATGACTGGGCCACCCAGGTGACCCTGATTTTGCCATTTCTATTCATATTATACTAAAGGTTCTAGCTGGGGCACTTAGGCAAGGAAAGGAAATAAAGGGCACTCAGATTGAAAAGAATGAAGTAAAACTGTTTCTTTTTGTTTTTTGTGTTTTTTTTTTTTTGAAGTAAAACTATTTCTATTGGAAGATCATGATCTTATGTATAGAAAATCTTAATGAACCCACAAAGAAGCCATTAGAACTAATAAACAAGTTCAGTAAGGCTTCAGGATACAAGATCAATATATAAAATCAGCTGTATTTCTATACATTAGTAATGAACAATCCACAAATGAAAACAGTTGTATTTACAATAGCATCAAAGAGAATAAAATACTTTGGAAATAAATTTCCCAAGAAATAAAATACTTGGGAATAAATTTAAGAAAGGAAGTGTAAGACCTATGCACTAAAATGTAGAAAACACTGTTGAATGAAATTAAAGAAGACCTAACTAAATGAAAAATCATCCCATGTTCATGGATCAAAAGACTTTTATTAAGATGGCAATCCTACCCAAATTGATCTATAGACCCAATGCAAGCCCAATCAATATCTCAGCTGTCTTTTTTGCAGAAATTGACAGGCTGATCCTAAAATTCATATTGAAACTCAAGAGCCAAAGCAATCTTGAAAAAGAACAAATTTGGAGAACTCACACATCCCAATTTCAAATTTATTGCCAAGTCTACAATGATGAAAACCATATGGTACTAGCAATAGAATTGAGAGTCTAAAAATAAATCCATATATTGATGGTCCACAGATTTTCAATAAGCATGCCAAGACCATTCAAGGGGGGGAAATTGTCTTTTAAATAAATGGTGCCAGGAGCAACTGGATGTCCATGTACAAAAGATGTTGGACCCCTATGTCACATCATATAAAAAATTAATTTAAAAAATTGAATCAAATTGGATCAAAGACCTAAATATAAGAGCTGAACTATAAAAGAAGAAAACAGGGGAGTGAATCGTGTGACCTTGAATTAGGAAATGGTGTCTTTGATATGATACTGAAGCACAAGTGACTAAAGAAAAAATAGATGAATTGGACCATTAAAATGAAAAACTTTTGTGTTTCAAAGGGCACCATCAAGAAAGGAAAAAAGACAAGACACAAAATGGCTTAAATGTTTACAAATCATATATCTGATAAGGGACTTGTATCTAAGATATATAAAGAACTCGTACAACCCAATAATAAAAAGATAAAAAACCAATTAAGAATCAACAAGGGATTTTAATAGACATTCCTTCAAAGAATATATGTATAAATAGCCAATAAACACATGAAAATATGTTCACCATGTGTCTTAGTCCATTCAGACTGCTAAAACAAAATACACAGACTGGGTGACTTATAAACAATAGAAAATTATTTCTCATAGTTCTGAAGGTTGGGAAGTCCAAGATCAAGAGGCCAACATGGTCGTGTTACTATTGAGAACCCTCTTCATGGTTCGTAGCCGGCATCTTTTGACTGCCTCACATGGTGGAAGAGGCTGGGGACCATTGTAGGATCTCTTTTATAAGAGCAGTAATGCTATTCATGAGGGCTTCATCTTCATGCTCTACTCACCTCCCAAAGGCTCCACTTCTTTATAACGTCATCTTTGAAGGTTGGAATTTCAACATATGAATTTTAGGGGGTCACAAAAATTTAAGTTAAAAGATTTTTGTGTAGACATATATTTTTATTTCTCTTGGATACAAATCTAGGAGTGCTGAGTTGTGTGGTAACTTGAACTTTTTGAGGAATTGTCAGACTTTTTTCTAATGTGGCTCTACCGTTTTACAATCTCACCAGCAATATATCTGAGTTTCCATTTTCCCACATCCTCACCAAAACTTGTTATAACCATATTAGTATATGTGAAATGGTATTTCATTATAGTTCTGATTTGCATTTCCTTAATGGCTAATGTTGTTTCTATGGTCTAAATGTGATTTCAATTCAATGATTTTTAGTATATTCACAGAGTTGTGCAACCATTACTACCTAACTTCAGGACATTTTCATCACTGCAAGAAGAAACCACAGACCCATTAGAAGTCCTTTCCCATTTCCCTCTCCCTCCAGCCCATGGTAACCACTAATTTAATTTCTGTCTCTATAGATTTTCCTGTTCTGGCTATTTCATTAAAATAGAATTATGCAGTTTGTGTCCACCTTCTTTCATAGCATAATGTTTTCAAGGTTTATCCACACTGTAGCGTTTATCAGTACTTTGTTCCTTTTTATAGCTACATAATATTCCATTGTATTGATATACTTCATTTTATTTATCCTTTTATCAGTTGAGCTAGATTTAGATTGTTTTCATTTTTTTGGCTATTATGAATAATGCCGTAATCTTTGAAAGAGTGAATTTTATGGTATGTGATTCTATCTCAATAAAGATGTAATAAAAAATAATAAAAGCTGAAAGAGGTTAAAAGGGATCTTTCATATTTAAGAGAAATTTCCCATTCTTTGAGAAGAACTCTGTAATGGGTATTGTGGTTATCTCTCCAGTTCTATTTTTCCCCATTCATTACATAGCTGCTATGCAGTTTGGGTGTGATTTATCCCTACTACCAGCTTCAGTGGGTCCTGACTTGACCATTTTAGTCTTCTTGCCATAGCCTAAGCCAGTTAACAAGTGACATCAAGGGGTTTTGTTAGATAGGTTTGAATAACACATTTTCTTTCATCTTGCATGTGAAGGGAAAACTATGAGGTACAGGTAAGTGTTAGCCACCATCTTACAACCATGAGAGAAGTCAGCTGAAAGATAAAACTGACACATTAAGAAGGAGAAAGCCAAGACTATCACAGAAAAATGGAGCAAGAGCCCTAATGGAGCCTTGGCTGACTCCCGTGTCTTTTAAATTGTGTGTGGCCACATGACTAAGTTGCCTGAGACAGTCTCAGTTTACACCAATTCTCCTAGCCTGATTGGTAATAGTGCCCCCTTGCTTTCTCAAAAGGGTCCTGATTTAGACAGACAATCATTTATATGATCACATTCCCCATAACTGGATTTTCAATTTCATATCAATTAAATTCTTAGTTAACCAAGGCCAGCTGTTTCTCAGACTGTGTCCATTCAAACTGTTTTCTGGCCGACTCCCAGCATGCTCCCTCAGATTATTCAGTTGTTTAAAATACTTGGAGTCACAAAGGAACCACATAAGACATGTTCCTTTCCTCTCACTTTATCTGTTAATCTCTTACTCTTTCTTCAGGACCCAGGACTTCTCCATGAAGTCTTTCTAGACTTTACTAAATAGAAATAATCATTCCCAATCCCAAACAATTTTTCTTATACCTCTTTATCAACACTTCTAACATTGCATACAATGATCTGTTGTCATGTTTATCCTCATAGTCAACTGGGAACTTCTGAAAAAAAAATTACATCAATTTTAACTTTGTATCCAAAGCATGAGAACAATGTTCTCCTGGAACATAGTTTCTTTTAAAATTTGTTGAGGAATAAAGGAAAAGAAATAACTGAATAGGAAAGCCGTTTGTTTACCTTGTTACCTGAACAGTCTTGTTCATATAATTTTGCTCAGTATTTTCCATTGTACAGCGACTGGCCCTTAATGATGTCTCCCAAACCCAAATGATTACAAAATAGTTACAATGGGCTATTGAATTTGGGGATGAGCTTAGTATGAAAAGGCCCCAATAGTTGTTTCTATTTCCTGAAATTGCACAATGGGCTGTTTGATGCTTCTTCACACTTGAGATAACACTTCAAACTTATTCCCACAACAAAATAAAGGTTTAACAGTAATCTGAAAGTATTTTTGAAACATAAAATCGCCAGCTGGATGGAGGGCTCATCTTAACAAATTTATTCTCAGTTTGGTGCTATGCAAATATTGTAATCTTTTCTTTTTTTAAACATCTATCTATCTATCTATCTATCTATCAGTCTGATAGAGAGAGAGAGCACAAGCATGGGGAGAGGCACAGGGAGAGGGAGAAGCAGGCTATCCGCTGAGCAGAGAGCTCGATGTGGGGCTCCATCCCAGGACCCTGGGATCATGACCTGAGCCAAAGGCTAGTTGCTGAACTAACTGAGCCACCCAGGCTCAGTCTTCTTGTCATCTTTTTTTTAAAAACCAAGTCTGAGCTAAAAAAACAAAACAAAACAAAACACAACAAAATATGTATATATATTGTCATGTAAACTAGACTCTGGAAGCTTTGCCTTCTGTTAATCCTGATAGCCTGATGCATTTTATTCTGAGTATTTTAAAGGTATTTATTACACCAAATAATATGAACACTTACTCAGTATCTCTGTTTCTTATGCGTCAGAAGGCCCTCTGTATATCTAAATACCTTTTTAATCTTATTCTGTGCTTCATATAATATTACATTTCAAGGCCTGAAATAAAAGGAATTTATTCGTGGAATAAAAGTATCTTTGTTTGCTCTTTACTATTATATTTTTCCTATTCCATACAATTGTCATCTAATTGCACTTGTTTCTGATTGACTAAACCAGTTTGTTGGCAAGAAAATGAGAGCTATAGGATATTCTTGTGTAAAATGCAAGACTCGTGGAATGGGATACGCTTCTATTACAGATAGACTGATTTGCTAAAAAAAATCCTTATAAGTGTAATTTTATTTTTTTATATGTAAAAACAGTAGAGGGAGAAGTGGAGAAAACAAGTGATCTAGATGAAATTAGAATGAATGAGCTCTATTAAGGAATAGTAATAAAACTTTCGTGGAATTTACATGTGCTTAAAACTGTTCTGAATATTTAAAATGTGTTAAATTTAATCCCCACAACATATAGCCAGTAAATGGTAGGGCTGGGATTCAAACCCCATCACTCTGACGTTCACAGTGGATGGGCTTAACTGATAGTCTACACGGAATCCTAAAACACAGCATTCTTAAGATAAAAGGTATTTTGTAGAGATCCTAAGCTCAGGTGATACTGGTTATCTCAATAGCCTTTGCTACTTAGTAAAAGTTAAATTCACTCTTGAATTATATTGTTAATGCTGTGAAATACTACCAGAAGAAGCAGATTTGATTGTCATTTCCCTGAATTATTTTATGGGAAGAAAGCACTTATGAAAAAGACTGTTCTTTTTTATTCTTCTACTTGTTGTTTACTCTCTTAGATGAATTGTTCTGAAATGACAACATATTTTACGAAATTCCTCTTAACTGAAGCAAAACATGTGGTAAAAGAAAAGAGCAAGCTGTTTAAATTGCCAGTGTATCAGCATAAAATATATGATCTATTCTTAATATATTTTCCTACATCTCCGATGGTGAAATTGACCTATACAGAACATTTGGTTTCCAAACTAAATAATGCTAAACAAAAATCTACTTCACAATCTGAACTGTGAGGATTGATTATCTACTATATGTTGTTTAAAATAACTTAATATTTTACTTGCTTATATAAAGAGCATTGGCTTTGAAGTCTGACAGACCTAGGTCCAAACTCCAGCTCCCTCACTTATAAGGTGTGTCACCTGGATAGCTAACTTAATCTTTTGGCTTCTAATTATACATTTCATGACTTTTGTGAAAATCAAGTTAATATTTCAAAAACTCTCTGGTATATAATTCATGTTCTTGTGTTCAATAAAAGAGTCTCATCCTCAGTTCAATAAATATTAGTGTCTCTTTCAATAAACTGTGGAGTTTGTTTACACACACACACACACACACACACACGCAGCTTAGGTGAAGTTTTTAACATTATAAACTTCAATAAATAAATTGAATTGAGTCTATCTAAAAATAAAGCGATTTTAGGGGTACCTGGCTGGCTCAGCCAGTGGAACATGCAATTCTTGATCTCAGTGTCATGAGTTCAAGTCCCACGTTGGGGGTAGAGATTACTTTAAAAACAAAACAAAAGTCTAAAGAAAATAAATAAAAATTTTAAAAGCAATTTTTAAAACATTTTGAAAAAGAAAATACTTGACATTTATATCAGACATATTTGCAAGTATTTTAAATTTAGCTGCCTTTAAGAATAAACACTGGTGCTTCCGCCTAGCACGCTAGCACCCTATGGATTAAAATAAAATCAAATACGAAAGTTGAAAAGAAATGAGTGTGAGGTAAATCTTTTTAATTAGTCGTTTGGATGTGAGTTAGCAAAACACCTGTGAATGAAATGAACTCTAGTGAACTCCAGGCACTCCCCTGGACCACACCCAGACATACAAACACACTCTACCTGTGGATTGTCAGGATCAGGCCCTGAACTGAGAGTTCGCCTAGAACCTTTGCGCATTTGAGGGCTATTCACAGTAATATATAGTATCTTAGGATTTGTTCCTACCCATTTCATGGGTAACAAAACCAGCGTAAGTTAAGCACCTGAGCTAATACAGTAGATAAAGCATTTTTCTAACTAATTGCAAACATGCTTAGGGGAAAAAAAGGAACAAGAATTAAATTCTTTCTTTTGGCATTAGCACCACAGATTTCAAATCAATTGATTCTAACTTTGTTTTTGAAACTTCAGATTTACTCGATTTCTGGAGGATCACCTTTTTTTGTTTGTTTAATCTTATTTTTAAAACTTTTTTTATAGGGCTGAAAATTTACAGTATACCTGCCTTTTTAAAATAACACATTCACCATAGGGAATGGAATTGTGATTTTGAAAATGTTTATATGAAAGATTCTTTATAATAATGACAAAGATGGAAAATATGTCCGATGCTGATATACACATCATGCTGTTGACTGTCAAGTAGAGCCTGGGCGTTGGAGCAGGTCTTCAGGTTGTGATTAGGCAAACTAATGTGTAGTTACTCTCACTCTGTGATCTATTTGTATAATATGAAGGAAGGGTTATGGTAGTTAACGTGTACATGCATATTTTTTCCACAAAGAAAAAATATTTTTAAAGTATTTGCAAACAAAGGAGAAAGGTGAGCAATTTTTCCAGTGACTTCTCTCAGTGTAGATTATTTATTCATTTGTCCAACAAATATTTGAGTGCCTAGAAGGTGCAAAGCCCTAGTATCTGATGACAACTAGTTTATCTCACTTATTCTGACACAACATTTTCAATATATATGTTTTTGAGTGGAGTACTTATTAATTTTTAAAAGATAGACTTTATTTTCTGGAGTTTTAGGCTAACAACAAAACTGAGCAGAAATTACGGACAGTTCTCATATACTCCCTGCCCCAACACATGCACAGTCTCCCTGCTATCAACATCACCACCAGAATGGTGCATTTGTTATAGCTGATGAACCTCCACTGACACATCATCATCCAAAGACCACAATTTATACTAGAATTCACTCTTAGTGTTGTAAATTCTATGGGTTTTGACAAATGTGTAATAGTGTATCCACCATTGTAGTATTGTACAGAATAGTTTCAACGCTCTAAAAATCCTCTGTGATCTGCCTATTCATCCCTCCTCTCCTCCCTGGATAACTACTGATCTTTTTACTGTCTCCATAGTTTTGCCTTTCCCAGAATGTCATATAGTTGGAAAGATTCTTTCCCTTAGTGGTATACATTTAAGCTTCCTCCATGTCTTTCATGGCTTGATAGCTCATTTCTTCTTGGTGCTGAATAATATTCCATTGTTTGGACGTACCACAGTTTATTTATCCATTAATCTACTGAAGGACATGGTTACTTCCACGTTTTGTCAGTTATGATTAAAGCTGTTATAAACATCTGTGTGCAGGTTTTTGTGTGGACATGTTTTCAGCTCACTTGGGTAAATACCAAGGATACAATTGCTGGATCATATGGTAAGGGTATGTTTAGTTTTGTAAGTAACTGCCAAACTATCTTCCAAAGTGTACCACTCGTAATATGAAAAAAAATTATGAAAAATTTCTACTTGATTTTTATCAATTCCTTTGTAAAATAGAAAACTGACCATTTTTTCACCATAAAAACAATAATGTTCGTTATAGGAAATCAACAACATAAAAAGTAAAAAATATTAACACATTTCATTCTTCAAAGACAAATACTTATAATCATCTGGTGTAATTTTTTTGTCTTTTTTTCTATGCATAGCCTTTCAGTGCCACATTTTAAACTTGATTTATCTAGAATCTTACCAAAGATGATGTTTTTCTTAGAAACAACCCAAATCAGGAATCCTGATTGTTGAAAATGTAACTTTAAAAAATGTAATACCAACTTTTAAATACAGGCAATTGGGGCATAATGTAACTAAGAGTATCAACTTGCCAAAGATAAATTGTTTTGTTTCTCTGGAGTAACTTATGTACCTATGTTCTCCCAGCCTTCTGCCCTATCTTTTCTGGGACATGGGGCTAGAACCAATAAAATTTCATTTCACTTTCAGTTTCCAGTCAGCTAAATATTTTGGTTTGGGTTTGGTTCAAGCCAAAAATGTGTTCTAACTACTTGGTTTGAATCAGATATTTTGAATTCTTTTCTTGTTAAGGTTTTATAAACTAAAATATCTCAGGCCATTAAATGACAATCAAATTTGGATTTTGTTTGTCTCTGAAAATATTGCTCCTCAAACTGTATGAATTCTAATATATACTAAAGCTACTGGATTGTCCCTGGAAAGAATCAGAAGCCCTGACCTCAGTGAAATTGGTTTTCTAAGAGAGGAGGGCCCTTTAGAAGACAACAACAAAAATGTTAACTGCCAAGAAGTAAGATCAGTGGACAGGGTCGTTGCTAGATTCCTATGCTGCTGTGCTACGTGGAAGAAATGTACACTTTTATAGTATCTATAGAATGTTAGGATTATATATTCTAATGTTAGGATTATATATTCATGCATATTCATTTTAGAATATGCAATCCTAATATTCTGTAGATACTATAGAATGGTTTGGACACGACCAAGTTTAACTAGGCCTAAGTACAACATAGCTGGTCTTTAATCTACTGATTATACTCAATTATACTAATTCTGTTGATTCTTATGAATATGTGCTTCTTTCACTTTTCTTGGCCTCATTTTCCATGTTATTGTTCATACTGTATAAAATCTTTTGTTGTAAGGTTCCAAGAAAACATTTTGGAGAAAAGCAGAATATAACAAAATGCTTTAATTGACCAATTGATATAGTTCACTGAATCTAAGAGGGCAGTCATTGTAAGAGGCACTGTTATTTACATCTTATCAAGAAAAAACATCTACTAGTTAGGGTTAAGATGTTACTGACTGTGAGATACATTTCAGAAATGTTAAAATATGTTAAAGTGTTTTTTTAAAGAGGGGGGAGGGGCAGAGGGAGAGGGAGAATCTTAAGGAGGCGGGGGGCTCAATCTCACAACCCTGAGATCTTGACCTGAGCTGAAACCAAAAGTGGGACTTAGCCAACTGAGCCACTCAGGTGCCCCACATTAAAGCGTTTTTAAAAGTGAGTCCTAGGGGTACCTGGGTAGCTCAGTGGGTTAAGCATCAGATTCTTGGTTTTGGCTCAGGTCATGATTTAGGGTTGTGAGATCAAGGCCCCGTGGGTGGGGAGTAGGACTCTGCACTCATCATGGAGTCTGCTTGAGATTCTCTCTCTCTCCCTTTGTCCCTCCCCCCACTGGTGTGGGCATGCCATCTCTCTCATAAATAAATAAGTAAATAAATAAATAAATAAATAAATAAAATCTTTTTCTTTTTAAAGTGAATCCTAGAATTAATGAACTACAATGGTGATGTTTTAAAAATTTTCCATTTGTAGTTATTTTGCTGATAGCATTCTTTTTTTTTTTTTTTAAGATTTTATTTATTTATTCGACAGAGATAGAGACAGCCAGCGAGAGAGGGAACACAAGCAGGGGGAATGGGAGAGAAAGAAACAGGCTCATAGCAGAGGAGCCTGACGTGGGGCTCGATCCCATATCACCGGGATCACACCCTGAGCCGAAGGCAGACGCTTAACCGCTGTGCCACCCAGGCGCCCCTGCTGGTAGCATTCTATCCCACTCTAACTTTAATTCCTTAACCAGTTACTCTGAACAAGTGGAAGTTTCATTTGTAAACATTGTTCCTTCTCATTGACTTCACCCCAGTAAAACGCAGAGTATAGTGAATGCAGAATTGGGACTCAGTACAGACATTAATTGAAATTCTTCTCTGATTGTAGTTTACCATTTAACTGTAGATTAAGGTACTTCGTTTAATCAATATCAAACATAATAAATAGCAACGATAAAATAACCTTTTCAAAATGGAATTCAATTCTGAAATCTCTCAAGGGAGGTCATGGATTATTTAAAAGGAAATCACTGGAAATAATAAACATTGTCTAAACATAAAACAATCAAGAAACAATATAAACTCATCTAGGCTAAAGAAACAAACAGAAACATTTAGTACTAGATTAAAACATCTCCCTGAACTGATTTAAAATTAAGATAACAGCTAAATTGACTTACTATCCAAAGTGTCACTTGTTTACATTTTAGAGCAGTGCTACCCACATGTGTAATTTAAAATTTTCTAGTAGCTAGACACATTTAAAAAGTAAAACAACAAAAGTGAAATTAATAATTTTTAATTTAACCCAATATATCAAAAATATTGTTTCGACATGTAATCAATATAAAATTTATTAAGGAGGCGGTCTTTGACATCCAGTGTACGGTTTAGACGCACAGGACCTCCAAATTCCTACCACCCACCTTTTAAGCGCTCAATAGCCCCGTATGGCTACCGTGTTGAACAGTAGTCTTAGGGGACTTTGATATTAACTGATTCCTTACATTCCGAGTTTGAGAATTTCTTTTACATTACACGCTGTCTCTATGGTGCTTACGAATCTGTGAGGAGTAAGATTATTTTGCTCTCGGGTCGGTTGCGGTCAAAGATAACACAGCATGAGAAGCAGTGAGGGAGGAAGGCAATGGGACAGCCAAGCGCCCAGGAACGTGGCCTGGAGGAGGGCCTAAGCCTCTCTGAGCAGTGCCGTCCAGAGAAGCTGCAGAGACAGCTTTGGAAGCTGGATTTCCAGACAACTCGGGGGGCCGCCTGGAACTCCGTGTCTTTCTCTGGGACGCCTGGAAACACTGGAGCCCACAGAGGGCAAGCAGTCTTCGAGCCGGACACAGGGTCACGTGCCGCCACCGCCGAAGGAGGCCGGCCCAGAGGCGCAGTGGCCCCCGCCGCCCGACGCCGAGGATTAGGCGCGGCCGGAGACAGGAGCCCGCGGGGAAGGCGGGCTAGCGTCCAGCAGAAGCCTCCCAGGGGCGCGCTCCCGACGGTGACGGTGACGCAGCGGGCGCGAGGGCGGCAGGGTGGGCGGGGAGCAGCGGCGCGCACCGCCCCTTAGAGGGACGGGCGCCGCCGTTCCGGAGGGCGGGGGCGGGGGCGGGGCGGGGCGCGCCGGGGAGTCGGAGCGCTGGCCGCCGGTTTCGATTAGTGCGCGGAGCTGCGGCGGCGGAGCAGGGTGCGGAGTTGTGCGGCCCGGAGTCGGGCGGCGGGGCGGCGGGGCGTTGGCATCGGGGGCGCCGGCGCGCGGGGTCCGGCCGGCGACCGCGAGGGTGTGGAGAGGCGAGCCTGAGCGCGGGCCACGGCCCCTCTGACCACGGAGCCCGGCCACCGCAGCGCCCGCAGCCGCGAGCGCGCCCAGAACAGAGCGCGAACGAGTGCGCGCGGGCGGGGCGCGCAGGCCCTGCCCGCCCCTTCCGTCCCCACCCCCCTCCGCCCCTTCCTCTCCCCATCTTCCTCTCCCCTCCTGCGCCCCCGCGCCGGGCGCCCACCCTGTCCTCCTGCGGGAGCGCGGTCCGCGGCGGCGGCCGGAGCGGGCCGGGCCGGGCCGGGGGATGGCGCTGCTGGACCTGGCCTTGGAGGGAATGGCCGTCTTCGGGTTCGTCCTCTTCTTGGTGCTGTGGCTGATGCATTTCATGGCTATCATCTACACGTGAGTGAGGGGCTGCTGGAGGAGCCGTTGGCGCGGGGGTCAGGGCCTCGGGGTGGGAGGGTGGGAGGCATTGCGCTTTGGAGAGGATTGGACTCGGGTGGGGGTGGAGAAAGCTAATTCTCTTACTGTCCCCCCCCCCCCATTCCCTTTCCCCTTGGACCAGCTGGGGCGAGGGTCCTTGAGGGGGAAAAGTGATAAGTGAGGGGTTTTGCTGGGCTGCGGGCAACTGCACGGCCAGGGGAAAGGAGACTGTGCTCTTTCTACGTGTCGGGCGGAAGGTTGCTTGCTTGGTTTCATTGTGTTGGGAATTCGTTTGATTTTCATCTGGGCCAAGATGTATATTGTGTTGTTGCTGCTGTTGTTTTCTCGACCTGGACGACATTTCTATTATGATGATCGTTCCCACTCTTCTGGGAGTTGCACACAGCTACCCGGAGACCTCCCTGTGGATTTTCTTCCTGGAAGAGCTCTGTGCTTTTAGATAGGTATGGAGCACCTGTCCACCTTGAAAAATGTCCACCAAACCTCCGGGCTGACGTTATAGCCTTGAGTCATGTCAGCTTGTACATTTCATTTTGGTTTTCTTTCCTTTTTCCAATTCCTTATTTATAGCCCACCCCCTTTTCATTATTCAACAAATTCTCCTTGAGGCCTACTAGATGCCATTCACTGGGGACACAGTGGTGAGAAGGACAGAATTCCTGTCCTCATAGAGCTTACATTCTAGAAGGGAGAGACAGGTAATAAAAATTCGAATAAGGTTATTTCAGATAGTGATAAAGTCTGTGAATAATATAAACCAGGGTGGTGGGATGAATAATGACAGAAGGTATGTGTCTAGTTTTGATATTTCAATTTTTTAAATGTCTTTAAAATAAAATCTGTTTTTCCAAAGAAGTGAAAGAATTGCATAGAGCACATTTCTGATATAGATTCACTGGCATTTTAGCCTGAAAAAAAAAAAGAATACATAGTAATCTATCGCCAACTAGAAGAGGGCATGTGTTAATAGAGAGATGGGAGGACTTTTAAGAAATTCGTTGCTTCCCCCCCCCCTTTTTTTTTACCACAGAAAAATGTGCTTTTTCTTTTGGAAATTCTGCATTTTAGTAGTATAGGGTGGCATTTCGTGGTACTGGAGAAAGATGCTACATTGTAGAAGACATACCGATACTTCTTTGGAGGTGAAAGAAAACATGCCATTTGGATTTTGCTGATATCAGTGTTTGTAGTTTGTGAGCTCTTGTCACTGAACACTTTCTGGAGTTCATTTTAAATATATGAGTTCTTAAAAATCAATTTTGTTACTTTTTTCCAATCATAATAATTTTTAAAAATGCCTACTATATAAGGAATTTAGACAATACAGAGAGGAATAAAGAAGAAAGTTAAACGCACACACCAAAACTCCACTACCTTGTTAACCTTTTGTGACTGTTGTTCCAATTGTGTGTATGTGGAGAGAGAGAGAGAGAGAAAGAGAGAGAGAGAGGAAGGAGAGAGGAAGGTGGGGGTCAGCATTATGATTATTGTTCTGTAGCTTGCTTTTAAAATTAATCTATTTAGTAAATGCTTCTTGGGAAGCTCTTGTACAAGGCACTATTCTAGGTGATGGAAGTAAGGTTGAAGAACAAGGCGTCCAGGCTTTGCCCAATCTGCTCACATGGAGTTTCCATGTAAAGTGTCATGACCCTTTTTTTCCATGTCAATAAATGTATGATCTCTGCATCATTTTAAATAGATGCATGGCACTTTCGTTTATGAGGTACTAATATGTGTTTGTTGTTATTAATTGGCATTTAGGTTGTCAATTCATCAAGATTACAAACACTGGTGAATTCATATGGATACATTTTGATAGAGGATTTCCATAGTTTACATTCCTGAAAGAGGAATTATTGGGCCAGAAGCTTGCGCATTTTAAACTTTGATACATATTGCCCTATAGAAAGTTGTATCTATTCATAGTCCTGGTAACAATGTATGATGGTGCCCATTTCCCCTTACTGAGTATCAGGCTCTTCACTATTTTCTGTTATTTTCATTCCTTTAATTACTAGTTCCATTGAACATTTTTCATATATTGATATCCTAGTTACATCTAGTTGTAAATTATATACTCATAATCCTTTGTGATGCAATCCATTGCTCTGTTAATCTTGATACGAAGATTGTTTTTCTGTGGTAGGTTGCAGTTTTTTCCCTAGCTTTTTTTTTTTTTTTTTTTTTTTTTTTTTTTGGGTCTTTCAACTATGTTCGTATGTTTAACATAGAGAAAAGTATGTGTGCCTGTGTTTTGGGTTCTCAGGGCTTTTTTTTTTTTTTTTTTTTTTTTAATGTTTCTGATCTGTGTAATTTTATATGTAGTCCTCCAATTATTATATAGTTAATATATGTTTTTCTTTAGTAATTTGAATTCCATTGTTTTTTGGGGTTTTTTTTTACATTTTATTCTGTAATGTACTCATTTTACTTCATTATATGATGAGAGCCAGAACCTTAATTTTAGATTCATATAAATATTTAGCCACTTGTCCCAAAATCACTTAGTGAATTATTATTTGATTGTTCCATGGTTTTGAAATACTGTATTATAGACTAAATTCTTCTGTATACTTGCATATGTCTCAAGGCTCCCAGTGCTGTTTCACTGATCTATTCTAGTGTCCACTGTTTTAATTAATGAAGTTTTATTACCTTATTACTGGTGAGGCAAACCCCTCATTCTTTTCAAAACTTCATTGGCTTTTACACATTTTTACTTAAAGATGTACTTTAAAATTTTTAACAAGACCCTAAATAATCTTCTTTTTTTAACTGCAATTTTTAAATCTTGTTTTTAAATTGGAGTTATTAAATTTACAGCTCAGTTTGGAAAAATTTGACTTCTTTCAACATAGGACTGTGATATATCCCCTTCCCTCAATTATTCATACATAATGATAAAGTCATACCTCTTTAATTAAAATGAACACTAGTGATATAGCCTAATATTCCAAGTAACCTGTGCTGTTAGACTTGAGACAACTCCACAGTTCTTTTAAGTTATTTATTTTGTGTTTAATGATGAACAGCAGAGTTCTCTTTAAATACTTTGGGTTTGAGAATAACTTAGCTTGGTTAAAATACTGTAGGGAGGCTTTGTATTTATTTGTGTATTTATTTTCTAATGCCCCATATAGTTAACCTTTGTGACTGATAGTAACAGGATCCTGAAAACAGAATGAAAAAAAATGCAATTAATTTATAACAGATGATAATGAACAGCTAATTAAAGGAATTTTGTGAATACCGTTCTGAAATGGGCAATTCAACATAGAGCAAATAGTCAACAGCTTTATTTATAAATTAAATCTTAACCTTTTTGGGGGTAGCTTCCTTTCTTCTGGTCCCACCTTCAAAATTACTTACATGTTTGATCTGATTACTTTCTTATTGAAATAAAGATACTTCCCAGTTAAATGAGTTATTTTCAGCAGAGAACTACGGTTTGTGCCCCCCCCCAACTGTACTTAGTGAAATTGCAAACCTGATATCTAACATTTTGACAAGGAAAGCTAAAGAACACTGGCAACAATATTTTGGTTAAAATAGTGTGTTCACATTCTGTATTTTATTGAAGAATATATTTTCTGAACACATGTTCTGTATCTCTCAAATCTTTTTTGCAATAAGGTAAAGTGTACATAAAATAAGCAGATATTGAAACTCTCCTTCCACTTTGTGCTTGCAACTGGTGGAAATGGAGCCTATTTCAAAAACTTAACATTGCTCCATTATGTCACATTAAAGAGATTAATCATGGACACCTACTTGTTAAAAGCATTTAAGTCATGCAAATATTATAGTAAATGGCTAAGGAAAGATATAAAACTTTTAAAAACCAAATGGTTATTTTTTAAAATTAAATACAGTGTGTAATGGTATCTAGTTAATTTAGATTCGGTGTTCTATTGAATCGTGTCCTCTCTTAGAAAGAGAGCTAAGTATTGGCCTATGTTAAAAAATGGAGCTCAGGAGCACCTGGCTGGCTCAGTTGGTAGAGCATGCAACTCTTGATGTCAGGGTTGTGAATTCGAGCCCCACATTGGGTGTAGAGATTACATACATACATACATAAACAAACTAACTCCAAAAAATGGAGCTCAGTGTGATTAATATAATGAATGGCTCTTGCTCAAATTATTCAGATTTCACAAATGTCTCACAATTCCTATAAGCCTGCAATTAAAAAAAAAGAAAAGGGCACCTGGGTGGCTCAGTTGGTTAAGCATCTGCCTTCAGCTCAGGTCGTGATCTGGGTCCTGGGATCGAGCCCCACATGGGGCTCCCTGCTTAGTGGAGAACCTGCTTCTCCCGCTCCCTCTCTGCCTGCCACTTTGCCTATTTGTGCTCTCTCTCTCTCTGTCAAATAAATAAATAAAATCTTTCAAAAAAAATTTTTTAAATTTAGAAATGGAGATAATTTATAAGCTAGAAAGCCATTCTTTTTAAAGGTTTTATTTATTCATTTGAGAGAGAGCTCACGAGGGCATGCGACCATGAGCAGCAGAGTGGGGCAGAGGGAGAGAGAGAAGCAGACTGGTCCCAGCTGAGCAGGGAGCCCCATGTGGGGCTCGATCCCACAACCCTGAGATCACGACCTGAGCCAAAATCAAGAGTGGGATGCCCAACCCACTGAGGCACCCTTCCTTTCCAATTTTCATATTGAACTGATGCTTAGCATTTTTTAAATACATTTTAGATGGCAGACACTTGTGGGATTTCTACCTATGATATTCAGATTAGAGTCTAAAATTCAGGGCTCCTATGCCCAAGATTTTTTTTTTTTTTATTTCAAAAAAACCCTAATGATTCTAGCCTCAGTAGGCAGAGTTGGTTAAGTGATCTTGGAGTTTTTCCTTTTTGAGAGCTAGTGTGGTTTGATAGCTTGGGAGCTGCGGTGAAATCCTACAGAAGTCTGGACCAGTCGTTTTCTTCTCTTTTTAGCCCTTGTGAGCCATATTGCTGGGTGATAAGGGTATCTGAGCAAGGCACCTTGCTTTTTTCCCTCCCATCTGCCTTTTTCTTCTTCTCTCTCTCTCCCCATTTCTCCCTCTCCTTGGATTACTATTTTTTGTCCTCTATTTGTAATGTTCTAATGTTCAGTGCTAGGCTTTATCTTCTGATTGACTGGAGGTGCTGGGCTAGTGTGGAAATACTTTTTGTATCTGTAAATATTAACTGCCCTCTAAAGCAGAGGTCTTTCCCTGGAGTTTCCTTTCAGGTTCATTCTACTTTTTCAAACCTTTGTAGTGCAACAACTTTTATACCTGCTGCATAGCTTTTGAGTGCAATTTTAGATAGTATGATCTTTACCTTAAATTCATTAATACGGTGGTGTTCTGAGCTGTAGTGGAATGTAAATTGAGAGCTTCCTTTCTGGGTTCAGTTCTGAGGATGCTCTTGGACTTTGGTCACGTGTTGATCAGTCAGGGCCATTGCTGCCAAGACCACTTTTGGGAGAATGAATGAGGCAATTGAGCCCCTTCACCTGAGCCTGGAAAGATACGGAATTGGATGATAGTGTGACAGCTTTAAAAAGCAAAATGACGATTGTAATTCAGTGTTAATATTCAGTGATGGTTCCAACTCATCATCCCACCCTTTTCCTATATCTTGAGTGCAGTACCCTTTCTCTCTACTCTAGATAATTGAAACTGTCTCTATTCACTGGTATCTCTACCAACAGCCTCGTTTCCTTTCTACCTTTTTTTTCTTACTGTAGCCTTATCTTCCTGGAGCACTAATCTTAGATCATGTGCTTAAAATTTTACCTTGGTTCCCTCATTGCCTTCAGGTTAACATTCAGGTTCCTTAACAAGACATGCATAGTTCTTCAGGAGCTGAGCCCTTGCACCTAATTCTTCAGCAGTATTGAATTACTGACATTCCCCTGAATATGCTGTGTATTTTCTTTAGAATTCTTTCCTTCTTTCCTTTTTTTCCCTCCCTCTCTTCTAACTTCTACTCATTCAAGTCTATTTAGACTTTGCTTTTTACTGTATTAGGCTCTTCTTTTTTAAGATTTTATTTATTTGTCAGAGAGAGAGAGAGCACAAGCAGGGGGAGTGGCAGGCAGAGGGAAAAGCAGGCTCCCCGCTGAGCGGGAGCCTGATGCAGGACTGGATCCCAGCACCCTGAGATCATGACCTGAGCTGAAGGCAGACGCTTAACTGACTGAGCCACCCAGGCATCCCAGAAACCTCTTCTTATATCCTTCTTTGGTGCCTTGAATTTACCCATCCAGATTGTAAATGTGTGTTCTGTTGTCTCTTTTCCCAATTAGATTGTAAGCTCTCCAGGGTAGGGATAGTGTTTTACTGTTCTGTGTCCAGTGTGTAGTAGGCACTTAATTATTGCTGGTTGAATGAATGAACTTTCAGTTTTTTCCAGTAGTAATGGTGGATTTTTCAGTGTTGTTAGTTCAGTGTCATTGGCCCTTGCGATCTGAAGTAGATGGTCAGATTTGGGGATGCTTTCAGTGGTGATGGACTTTATTTTTTATTTATTTTTTATTTTTAAAAAGATTTTATTTATTTATTTGACAGAGAGAGACAGCCAGCTCGAGAGAGGGAACACAAGCAGGGGAAGTGGGAGAGGAAGAAGCAGGCTCTTAGTGGAGGAGCCTGATGTGGGGCTCGAACCCAGAACGCTGGGATCACGCCCTGAGCCGAAGGCAGCTGCTTAACCACTGCGCTACCCAGGCGCCCCAGTGGTGATGGACTTTAATGAAAGTTATTGGACCAAATGGAATCTTTATTTCAGTATTTCTAATTAATAGCACGTTAAAATAGAAACAGGGTTCTATTAATAACATGATCACCTACAAATCTGAGCCCCCTCCCCCAGGTTTTCCTATGGGAATTCCTCATAAGTAATCTCTACACTAAGATCTGGCTTTCAGGGGATGCAGAGCCCAGTGCTCTCCTGAGTTGGGTGATGTGCAAATCATAAGTGTCCCCACTTTCCCTCCATCCACAATTTTATTTTATGCACAGAATAAACATCACATTCTGCTTTAGGGAATTTTGTAGAAGAGCATTGGGATAGTTCCATTAGTTTCCTTTTGATTTGAAAAGAGTTTGAGCATACGGCATGTTTGAGGGTCTCCTGTGTTTTTGAGCACTGTGTGCTGGGACCACAGCTTCTGCTGGGCGCCTGGCTTACTTTGTTGCTCTTAGCACAGCACCGTGCTCTATCCATTTCCCATACACTAGGGCCAGCTCTGTTGTCACCAAAGGATAGTGAGTTGGGGGTTCTGGGGGGGGGGCATGATAAAATTGATGAAGATCTCTTACTTGTTTTCAATGGTAATGGAATCTTTTGTAGTATATAAGTCTACTGTCCAGTGGAAATAGTTTGTGTTTTCCTATAAAGCTAACTCACTATTGGTTATTCTGTGTTCTGTGGGGAATCTCACGTCTGCAGAGTTGAGGTTGAACCAGAAGGTGTGCTTCGTGTTGCCGAAGAAGCCCACTTTGATGCCGTACCATGTGGAAAAGATAGGTGCAGTATGGAAGTGACATGAGTCATGACACATACTGATCATAAACACACGGTAACAGCCTTCCAGGGCACAGTCGCCAGTACCACCACCAGAAGCCTTTCATTATGGGACATTGCAGGCACGGACTCTGAAGAAGGGGACCTACTGATAGGGCAGTCAGCCTCATTTTACACAACATGGTAGGTAACAAGCTTGGTGGCGTGGAGCAGAGGAGATAAATTCCCAGAATCAGATACAGTGGTTCAACTGAGCCACCCAGCAGAACTGTAAAAAAAAAAAAAAAGCGTGATGCAGAGTGAACTTTGCCCTCAAGGAATCCATAGTCTCCCTTGAAAGCCTCTGTGAGGCTCTCGGGCTGCCCGTCTGCTTTGCACCGAGACTGCTGCAGGGGCCGCCGCCAGCCCACTGAAGGGGCACAGCCTGCCCTCTCTCCAGGGAGCTTCCCGTCGCACCAGGCTTCCCTCCTGCTCAGAGCGAAGTTAGAATATGAACCGGTAAAATGAATCATTTAAAGTGGTACACACTATCAAACCAAAAACTTGTGAGAGAGAGAGAGTGCGAGCAGGGAGGGGAACTGCAAGATGAGACGGATAAAACAGTAGGCCACAATGATGAAAAAGAGCGACAATTTCAGAGACTGAGCTCTTAGGAAATAAAAATCACCTAAGATGAAAGAAGGTCATTCCATCAGCTCAGAAGTTGAAAACCCGGGGCGCCTGGGTGGCTCAGTCATTAAGGGTCTGCCTTCGGCCCAGGGTGTGATCCCAGAGTCCTGGGATCGAGCCCCGCATCGGGCTTCTCCGCTGGGAGCCTGCTTCTCCCTCTCCCACTCCCCCTGCTTGTGTTCCCTCTCTCGCTGGCTGTCTCTCTCTCTCTCAAATAAATAAATAAAAATCTTAAAAAAAAAAAAGTTGAAAATCCTTGTGCTGAGAGGTGATTAGGCTTCATCAAGCTAAAGCTACTATAAAGTCCCGCAGAGGAATCCCTGAGTATTTTCTGCCAGTTCCTTGGCGTTCTTTGAAGTGTTCCCTGAATAGACGTCCTTCTAGCTCACAATGGAAAGCAGGACCCCGAAGGCCTCTGTCTTTTGCCAGTGATTCATCCCTCACGACCTTTTGGGCTTCACTTACTCCGAGGAAGCACCCCAGATGGTGTACCTGTACTCCTCCCTGCCGTGAGCCCCTCCTCCCCCTGCCCTTGAGGGTGCAGGGCCTTAATTACATGAATGTGAGTTTTGTGACGGAGTGACTAGCTTCTGATTGAGAATTTAATTTCGAAATCATTCCTCGAGAGTGACACATTGAAATTTTCCTGTGCTTTCTGTCTCCCCAGCATTGCTCACTCACATTCCAGGACCATGTTATTCTTTAAAAATGAAACAAATCAAAACCATTGACCTGACATAGACGAGGTGCATTCCTTTTATAGCCAGTGTGTTCCTGAAAATGTAATAAAATCAAATTTCTGAAAATCAAACGGATGTAGGTGTTAGGGGAGATTCTGTTTCATAAAGAACTAAGGTTATGATGAAAATCCCAGGTTACGGTTCTGCCGGGCCCGAGGCCTGGGACGTGCTACCACTTGATTCAGGGCTTTCTGGGTGTTAGGCGTTGTGCGGAGGGCCTCCCCCTGGCCTGGATTAGGGTGACAAGGCTGCCTTGTAGCATTTGCTCTGGGGACTGCCCTGGGCATGGCGATTTAATGGTGAACAAAACACTCTCTTCTGGACTCCCTCAAAACATCTCCATCCTAGAAGGCATGTGCTTGGATTACATAGTAACTGGGAGTTACTTTGCCCATCGTGTCTGGTCTTCTCTCAGCTCTGAGCGTGGCAAGCTCTCCCTCTAGCAGAGGCAAGGGAAGGGTTCTTGGGGCAATGGAATCCCACGTCTTGAGTGAGGCTCTGAGGGCAGAGGAATCCAGAGAAGCTAGGACCACACAGCGCCTCTGCCCCATTGAGAACCTCTCTAGCGGTTTAAAAGGACAGCTCAGGCCACTTTCCGTGGATCATTGGTGATATTGATTCCTCTCTGTTGTACTTCCATTGCCTCTGTGCTTTTGGATGATCTCTGTAGAACTTTGAATCGGTTCCTAAATATTGGGCGTAATTTAAACTTTGAATATAATTTTAGCCTAAATACTGCATGTAATTTAAACTTTGCATTAAATGTGTTTTATGCCATGTTTTGACTTACTCTGTTTTAACCATGATTTGGGACTTTTGATGATTCCCCTTTCCCCTTTTATCTTTCTTAATACACAAGGGTTGTTTTATGTTCTAAAAAACCCTCAAGAGCTTGGGTAGCTGAGTCAGTTAAGTGTCCAACTCTTTTTTTTTTTTTTTTTTAAGATTTTATTTATTTATTTGACAGAGATAGAGACAGCCAGCGAGAGAGGGAACACAAGCAGGGGGAGTGGGAGAGGAAGAAGCAGGCTCATAAGAAGAGCCTGATGTGGGGCTCGATCCCTCACCGCGGGATCACGCCCTGAGCCGAGGCGGCGGCAACCGCTGTGCGCCCAGGCGCCCCAAGTGTCCAACTCTTGATTTCTGCTCAGGTCATGATCTCAGGGTTGTGAGATTGAGTGCTGCTTGGAGCCTGCTTAAGATTCTCCCTCTCCATCTGCCCCCCCGCAAGTGCTCATGCTCTCTCGCTCTCTCTAAAACAAACAAACAAACAAAAAAAAAACACCAACATAGGCGTGCCTGGCTGGCTCAGTCTGTGGAGCCTGCCACTCTTGATCTTGGGGTTGTGAGTTTGAGCCCACATTGGGTATAAAGATTAATTAAAAACAAAATCTTTAAAAAATAAAAATAAATTAAAAAACACCCAACCCTAATGGCTTAATATTTATTTCTGAAAGAATCTTTAAATATTGAATTATTAAATATGAATTTCCAGTTCTTCCATTCTGGCATATAAGCCTCATCAATGTTTGACATTTCTAAATCTCTTACTAAAACTATGGTAACTCAGAAAAGTGGAATATGTCCTTAAAATAAGCAGTTTTTAAAAAATTATCAGTCATAGCTATCATTGAATGTTCACGTTGTGGCTTAATCTCGTCTATTTTTCACTACTTTATGAGGTAGGTGCTAATTGTCCACACTTTTTTTAAAAAAGGGGATAAAGAAGTAATTTACCCAAGGATACTCAGTTAGCTGTGAAGCTGGTATAACAGTCCAGGTGATCGGCTCCAGCCCAGGTTCTTAAACCAGCATGCTGCTCTATACAGCCAGTGATAACCTAAAAATAACCCCGGAAGTAATCCGGGATAGAGTATCAGTACGGGACTTTCTCCAGTTGGTGTGAATCTTAAGTTTCTGGTGACTGGCAACATTGAGAGTACCATGGAGAGACCCCCTACTCCTTTTCTGCGGCTCTTCCCCATTGTCACAGTAGTAGAACTGCTCCTTCAGGGCCTCGTCGTTCCCAGCCATCCCATAACTGATGATCTTCCTGAGTTTCCACCCCTTCTTGCGTTCTTCTCTTCTCAGAGTGATCTGGTCTTCCCTAGGGCCATGGTTCTCAGCTTTGACTGCACTTGGAGTCACCAGGGGAGTCCTTAAAAAAACAAAAATTGCTGCTTGCCTAGGTCTTAGCCCTAGACATTCTGATTTAATTCGTCTGAGCAGCGGGATTTTTTTTTTTTTTTTTTTTAACGCTCCAGGTGATTCTTGTGCAGTCAAGGTTGAGAACAACTGCCCTAGGCTGTCTCTCCACTGTTGTGGCCTCCACCTGTTATCTCCTGATTTTGTCGAATTCTCCATCTAGCCAGAACTCAGAGTTCATCACTCCATCATCTTGCCCTTCACCTTCCCTCCTATCAGTCTGCCTTGTTATCCTGAATTATGTTATCTCATAATTTATAGCTTCTCAACTTTCAAAATCCGCGCAGAGTGCAGTCAGTCACACAGCCACGTGGGTTAGTACTACTACACATTCATGGTCTCAGATCGCCGCCGAGCCATCGGTGCTATCTGGCAATACTTTCTTTCTTTAGTCTCTGTCACCTGTTACTGGCAGAACCTCGTCTAACTCCACCCTTTTACCTTCAGTCTTGGCAGATTTGCCTAACTCCTGCTTCACACCATAGGTCCTGTCATGCCGTTAATTATTTTAAATTTTCTCTCTCTTTACCTTTGACTAGCTTGTTCCCCTTACTTTATAGACTCAAGTATTAAGGAAAAAAAAATTTTTTTCCCCAAAATTAAACTGAAAAGCCTTTCTCCATCTGGTTCTTCTGGCCAGAGTAACTTTTATTCGGGTCAGGTTTCAGGAGAGACTGGTGCTGACTCCCTGTTAACACATTGCACTTCTCATTCATTTGCTTCTTCGCCTGTTTCCATTTACCTGCCCTGCCCACAGCGCTCCAAGGGCCCCAAGCCTACACAGTCGGGGACATTTCAGCTCTGGTCTTGACCTCTCAGCTGCATTCACTGTTGCTCTTCCTTGAACAGTTTCAAAAAGGAAAACAGCTTAGCCAAATAAAGCCTTCTTTACTAAAACCTCTCTTCCTGCCTATCTTTCTGCTTCTTGGGTTACTGGCTCAGTCTCCTTCATGCATTACCGGCCTCTATCAGTGACATTGATTTGTGGCGACCTGCTAATGGCATGCTCTACCTGGGAGAGCTTATGCATTTGACAAACTCTGGATGGCTCCATATTTTTATCTCTAGACTGACCTTACCTTCTGAGTTCTGAATACGTTCATTTACTCTCATTTAGTCTGCTTTTTTTTTTAATTGAGATAAACGTACTGTTTATCATTATTTTGCTGGAGCCTGGAGAATTTATAGTCTAGTGTGGTTCACTGCTAGCCTGCATCAGATCATTTGGGATGCTTGTAAAAATACAGATTCATGAGCTCTGCAGCTGGTCCATTAAGTTGTGATTGTTACCTCTGGGCGTTATGTATATAAATGTTGAAGAACACTGGTCTCCTGGCCTGGAAATGGTTTCAAAGCAGTAAGCTGGGGCAGTGGGAGGGCTGGCTTCATTTGTTTTCCATGTCGCAGGAAATCGGTGTCCTTCTTTACCTTGTGTCCAGTAGCTTAAAAACCGTTGTTTCCCATATTTTGTCTGATTTTTTAAAAATTGCTTCAGGTGGGCAAGCAAATCCAGCACCTCTTTCTTCATCTTGTCTGAAAGTTTAAGTCCAGGGGTGCGGTGGGGTTTAGGCCAGGGTTTTGATACTTTTGCAATGACAGAGACAGGGCTGCAGACTGTTTGTGTTAGCCCCAAATAGGAAATAACCGAGAGGCCCGGCAACAGAAAGCAGCTAAGTAAAGCGTGGTATATTAATACCAGGAATACATGCCGTAATAAGAGTGAATGAACTAGGGGCGCCCGAGTGGGACAGTTGGTCGAGCATCCAACTCTTGGTTTGGGCTCAGGTCCTGATCTCAGGGTCGTGAGATCGAGCCCTGTGTCGGACCCCATGTGCAGTGCCGTCTGCTTGAGGTTCTTTCTGCTCCTGCCTGTGCATGCATATGCGCGCTCTCCCACTTAAATAGGTAAATCTTCCAAAAAAATGAATGAACTAGAACTAATGTAACAGCAAAGATGAATCTCACGAACATTGAAGTCAAAGAAACCAGACACAAATGGGTACATCCTATGGGATTCCATTCAGATAAGATTTTACTGCTGGCAGAGTTCGTGTGTTGGAAGTCGGGATGGTGGTGACCCTTGAGGAGGAGGGCAGTTGGTAGATGAGGACACGGCAAGGGCTTCTGGGGTTCCGGTAATATTCTGCTTCTTGATCTGGGTACTGGTTACATGGGTGTTTCACTCTGAGAAAATTCACTGAGCTGCGTACTTACATGTGACTTTACTATATGTGTGTTACCCATCAATAAAAAAATAGACCCCCCCCCCCAAAGAAAGGACAAGCCCCGCAAGCCAAATGTGTGATGGGGAGGTAGAACTGGATTCCCAGTGTAGAGCCGGAACCAGGAAGCTCTGTACAAAGGATCCTGACAGAAAGCAAGTCAGCTGCTCTAGGCCGAGGATGGAAATGGGCACCCATGATAAAGCCTGTGCAATGTGCGGATGCGGTGAGCTCAAATTCTAAGTCATACCCCTTCCCTGAGATACCAAAGTGAAAACTGATTTGGAATCAGTAAACCGGTAGACCCCATCAGAGCCACCCCACTTGGAAGACTCCACCACTTAGGCCACTTTCGAGACCCTGGGCAAATGGGCTGCTGATCATATTTTGAAAAATACAGATTGGTTTACAAAACATTGGCCATGGCCAAGGCACCCATCAGCATCATTTCTCTGGGTGGCAGGCCAAGTTAATATATTTCTGGCTTTAGAACGTAGCTTGGTTGACTATAAAAGTTTCATACGGGGAAGAGCTTCTATCCGCACGCGGCTCCCCCATTAGACAGGAGCTCCCTGACAGTCGGGAATTCTCCTGTTCATTGCTGTGTCTCCCGTGCACAGGATAATGCCTGGTGTACATTTGGGGTTCAGAAATGATTGTTCAGCAAGGGAACGCTAAGTAGTCGTGCAGCACTGCTGTGTGCTGGGCACAGTGCCAAGTGATTTGGTGTGTCACTTAATGGATATTTTACTGTTTTTGATCAACATTTCACATAGTTTGTAACAGGGGCTTTGTCAGTTGTATTACATAAATCGAAACAATATTCTCCAAAGTAGGATTCTTGTATCCTAGGGTATACTCCACAAGATGACTCCTAGGGGTGTGAATGAAAATATTGGGGGATGGGGGAGGAGAGAGAGATATGAGAGAAACATAAATGAGAATTTTTTGTTTTAAGGTCCTGTGATATAGTTTAGGTTATAGTTATTTTGAGTAGAAATCCCATTCGCTCTGTGCCACATCCTGAGTAATTTCTTCAAATCTAGATTCCAGTTCCCTTTTAAACTGTATATGCATTCTTCTGTCGTAGCTGTCTCTTGAATTTCTAATGTCAGTGATTATAATTTTTATTTCTCTTGGGTTTTGTTCAAGCAGCACAGGTAGTTTGCGTTTTGGGTTCCAAACCCATGTGGCTGGGTGTTCTCTTGGAAGACTTTTTCCTTTTACTCCACTTCATTCAGGAGCGAATCTAAGAAGGCAGCATCCCCATCTTCCCACTGTGGGCCAGCATTTTTCTACTTTGCCTTTCAGAGATTCCATATTTATACAAAGGTGGACAGAACAGAGTTCCCTCATTCTTGTCTCAGGCTTGTCTCCATCTCTCGATCATCAGGGACCAACAGATGGCCCTGGGGCCAAGCAGCCAGCACTCCCTCCCTCAGAGATTTCTCCTCATTTCTGACCTGGGAGGTTTCCTTTATTTTCCTAACAGTTCAGTTATGTATTTTAAAATAATGCTTTTAATGCATCTATATTAAACATTATAAATATTACATAAGAATTTGTGCATGTGTGTTGGCTTGTATATGCGTTTTTAAAAAGTCTCTGGAAGGATGAGTAAGAAACTAATAATGCTGAGAATGGGGGACAGGGGTGACAGGGAGACTTTTTTATGTGACTGTCTTAATAGCTTCAGTGATTTGAACCATGTCTGTATTACTGTCAATCAATTAAATATATAAACTTTTTTTCTCCAGCAGTCTGTATGTTCTGTATTGGGTAGGCGGTTGGGGGGGGGGCGTTGGGGGGAGGGAGAGAGAATCTTAAGCAGGCTCCATGCTCAGCCCCATTCAGGGCTCAATCTCACAACCCGAGATCATGACCTGAGGCAAAATCAAGAGTCGGATGCTTAACCGGCTGAGCCATTTAGGCACCCCTTATTTTAATTTTTCAGAGATAGAGAGAAAGAGAGAGAGTGCGTGCGTGTGCTTGCGAGGGGGCAGGAGGGAGAGAGAGAATCCTAAGCAGGTTGCATACTCAGCGCAGGCTCGATCCCACGACCCTGAGATCATGACCTCTGTGCCGAAATCAAGAGTCCAGTGCTTAACCACCTGCGCCTCCCTGGTGCTCTAAAATGTAAATTTTAGATCGCGGTTTTACCCCTGTCCAACCTCTAGATGAACTTGCTAGATGACTATTTTCCAAACTATCTCTGGCAGAGGATCAGCTCTTTAAAAGTTTTCCAGTCTGGCAGGGACGGATACTTTGGTAAACTACAATAAAAATAAATACTCATCACGTGCTTGGATGGCATGGAAATGTCAAATTGCTGTAAGTGTTTCTAAATGCTTTCTCTCCATTTCTTCTCATCGCATGCAGACCAGTAAAAAAGCGACTTAGGCACTAACCACATTGAGCAGCACTCCTGGAAATGGTGCCCCGTTATTTTCCGGCGTTTGGGAGCTGTAGATTGGATATTGATACCAATCTTGTTCTTTAAAACATCTCTTACTGGTTTAAATTTTTTCCATTGTAGGTAACCCGTTTTCTTTCAGCAAAGTGTTTTGTGGCCGTGTCTGACACGCGAGATGTTCTCCGTGGCCTTCCCTGCCTGCAGTTCGCTGAGCGCGAGCCCAGGGCTGACTGCGCGGTGTTAGTGCTGTACTTTCAGGAGTCAGTCATGGATGAACAGTGTATTTCATCAGGTCAAAGATGCATTGATGCCAGTGTTTTTTTGATCTTCTAGAAGGTTTCATTGGTTGGTTTTCAGGCTACTAATTTAGGACTGCCATCTGGCTGCGACCAATTGTTAAGATGCCATCGATTTGAGGGATGTTAAACTGTGGAAGAACGCGTGTCTTAAAATATCTTGCGCATGGTCTCGTGATTGTTCTAACCTCTAATTACTGTTGAGTGCTTGGAGACTTGCTCATGAGGAGGAGGAAAGACTTCGGTGACTTCCTTCAGAAACACCACCACTCTGCTGAAAGGCATCTCTCCTCTTGTTGTCACACCACACACGTTAACTGTGGCAGATTCTCTCATTTGGCATGGCTTCCGCTCCTCAGGAGTCCTGTGCTCGAGTGCCCTAGGATTGCACCAGCACTGAGAACCTAGGCCAGCTTCTCTGTGTATTGGTGGCACTGGTATATCTTCCAATGTTGTCATAGACATTTTTCTCATCATTGAGATTTTTTTTTTCTTACTTTCAAATTCCCTCTGTTCCACGCCTGCCTGCCCTTCTCATCTTGTGAATGTCGGGAGTTCTGCTAGTTTTCCCATTTTCTTGCTTGCCATGCCGGTAGCATAGTACTTCTTTCAGTCCGGTGTTGTGTGGACTGCTTGTTACAGAAATTTCCCAGATTTTTCTGGTTACATTTCTCTTTCTGGGGGAAGATAGGGATCCCCCCCCCACTGTTGTTACAGTTCTTGGTCCACGTTGATGGCAGTTTGGGAGGAAGGGCAGTTCATATGTGGGCTAACACTGTAATTCATTTCTTCACCATGTATTTATCGAATGCCTGCTCTCTGCTGGGCATAGTTCTCTAAGCACTGAGAGGACAGCCGTAAACAACAGTCTTAGGCTCCAGCCCTCACCAGAACATTCATTCTGCTTAGTTCTGGTTTTCCTAAACTGGACGCTTATCTGGTTACTTTTCTTCATTTTCAGATCGCTTTTTAAAACTTAGAATTTAGTAATTTCTTGATAGCTTAACACATACTTTATACAGATTTGGCACTAATGTGTTTTCCAGAAATAATGTATATATCATTTGCTTTTTAGCCGATTACACCTTAACAAGAAGGCGACGGACAAACAGCCATATAGCAAGCTCCCAGGCGTGTCTCTTCTGAAGCCCCTGAAAGGAGTAGACCCTAACCTAATCAACAACTTGGAGACATTCTTCGAATTGGATTACCCCAAAGTAGGTACAGCCTGGTACTCCTTAGGGATGGGTGAGACGTTTTTCCCTTTTCTCTCATGGTAAACACTTAAAAAGGCATTTCGACTGTAAAAGGTGGCAGAATTAAGAATGCATGATGCCGTCGGCCTCGTACAATTGATGCCGTAATAGCAGCAGTCACCGGACAGAAATGGGGCTAAGGAAGGGCTGCAGATTCCTTTTGTAACCTTGTGACCACCTGCCTGTCCATCTGAATTAGAAATCCCGGAGTTGAGCTCCTGGAGCTCAGACATTGTTAGGTGCCTGATAGTTTGACACAAAAATCTTGTTCCATGAGGGTCGTATGTGAACGACCGGAGGAAGAGTCAGTGGGAGAAAAAGCAGTGTCTCGTGGTCTGAAATGAGATTCAGGAGAGCTAGAAGTAAACGTAAATTCCCTCGAGACTCTGTCTTTTGAGCCAAAAATAGGTTATAATTAGCCGTAAGATGGGGCTTCCTCCTACCTAATTTCTAATTTCCTTGTCTTTCTGGGTTTTAATGCCTAATTGTATTGTAGGTCTGTGAACTCAACGTACTCCTTCATTGGCAAATTCCCGGTTTTCTTAAGATGACAGTATTCTTTTTATCTCTTCCCTTTAGTATTCCACCTGTAGTTTCTTGGGAGAACTTACTCTTTCTGGATTTATGTATCTAGCTTTATTGCAGTCTTTTAAGTTGCCTCTTTGAAACTGTTTTTGAATGTATCTTTACATTTCTACCTGCTTGATTTTTCAGTCCATTTGAATTTTCCTCCAAGATCCCTCTTCTGTTGTGCCAGTTTTGACCTTGACTGTCCCAGTTGTCCATAGTTTTTGCCACTTGGAGACTCTTCCCCTCCTATTTCTTTAGGTCAGTGTATCCCAAGTTGTGAGAAAGAAGATAATACACACACCACACTTCTCATTTTCACACTCTTATTTCTTTTAGCCCTTATTTTTCTCGGTAGCATTAATGAAATGAATAGAGAAGACACAGTTTGATAGCCTTAATACAGCTCTTATTAAGTATGTAGACATGAGTATAATTCGGTTATTTTTTAGTGTTGTTTTTGTATTAGTGCCTTTAAAGTTTGGAAGTCTAGGTATTTGAAGCTAATTTGAAGCAAAACAATTATGTGTTTTTCTTCTATTTTCTGTGTGTGTGTGTGTGTGTGTGTGTGTGTGTGTATTAATTTTGGAGATCTGAATCATGCATGCAGTAACCATCCAATAAATTGAATATGTAATTTTGTAAAAATAAGAAGATATATACTTGATCTTTTTCAAACTAAAAGTGCAAAAAGTGTCCTTTTGTAATTTAGAAAGGATGATACAATAAAATCAATTGTAAAATAAGCTTTGCAATAAGAAAAATGGGAGGTTTTCAATCCCCACATTATGTAAGGAAATGCAAAGAGAATTAATTTTTTTAATGAAAAATACTTTTATTATTATTAAATCTCAGAATAGCTTAGAATCAGGCATTTATCCTTGTGAAACTTAATGTCACATTTCAATTGTTTAATTATCATCCTACCCTTTCCCCATTCACCCACTCTCAGAACTTAGTTATGGAACTTTTATTTTGGGTCCTTGGGAGATGATAGTCATGGAATCGAATTGGTTGCCGAAGTTAGTGTGGGTTTTCGTTGTAGAAAGTGTTTCTAAAAATAAGCCAGGAACATATGTATCCATTAATCCTGAACATTTGGGTAAGTCAGTAATTGATTTCTTCTGAATGAAGATTTTTTTTGTTATAATTTGAGATTATCTCAAGAGCTCTAGTTTTCGCTTCTTTTTCCACTTAACGCCATTGAGGTATTTAAATTGGTTGCGGAGAAAGCTGTTTGATACTTATTATAAAAATGAGGAACCGCATGTGTAAGAGATTGTTTTTATTCTTTTTTCAAAACTTTAGAAAAGTAGTTTGTTAGCTGTGTAAATAGAAAATACAGAAAGCGGAGAGAAAGAGCCAAGGACCTGTAATCTAAAGGAAAACTTGGACCTCATGGCATTTTATTGGCTTTTTAAAAGATCAAGTCCAGTGGCAAATGTTCCACGAGAAACTGAAGTTAAACCACTGAAATCGCACAAATTTGAGTGTGGACAAGTCGCTCGTGTCACCCAGGAGGCACGTAGTCCTGAAACGAGCACTTGTGTGACTGCCAGGCCCAGCAAGCTTGACTGTTGGCATTTTGTGGACTGTGAACATTGTTTTCCGGAAGGATGTCCGGTTTCACTCTGGACATAAGTTTTTCCTCCTGATTTGATTCGGAACATTATAGGCCATTCTGGAAAAAGAACATGTTGAAGTTCAGAAATTTTATTTAATTTTGGACGAGTGCAAGACAATTTACTGCTGGTACTTGTTCTGAATTTCTGGGTTTAAGTTTTGGTGAGAATCGTTACTATACTAATTGCCCTGAAAGATTTCTGTACTCTTCGTATCTTGTCAATCCACTTAACTTGGGTGTTTGTTTTTTTTTAAGATTTTATTTATTTGAGAGAGAGAACACATGGGAGTGGGGGGGGGGAGCAGGAACAGAGGGAGAGGAAGTCTTAAGCAGACTCTGCACTGAGCTCGAAGCCTGACTTGGGGCCCCATCCCAGGACCCCGAGATCACGACTGGAGCCGAAACCAAGTGTTGGGACACTTAACTGTCTCTGTCACTCAGGAGCCCCAGTCCACTTACTTTGATGTTTATTCCTTGGGGGGAAAAACAAAAGAATGGAAAGGCCGTACAATTCATTTTTCACAAAATTGAGCAGTCAGCTTGGCGTCAGCATAGATGGCATTTTAGGGAGAGATTTAGCCGTACGGGGAAGATGCAGCAATCTGTCTCAGATGGCTTGACAGCTTTATGTTAGTAAATTCTGGCCACATGAAGTGTTTTTAAATTAAATGATCAGAGTTCATACCAGAGTGAGGCTATGGTAATAGTGGTGGTTTTTGCCTTTTTTGCAATTACAGAATTGGTTTAAAATGTTACAAACCCGGTGCCATGTTTGGACTCTTTCTTGTTCGTGGTATAGTTATCCTTAACAGGAATTGTTTTCTTACTGAATGGTCTTCTAAACAAAGAATTAGAAAAGACAGAAAATCGAATCCATTATCAAAAGACCAAGCACAGCATATGTGGTAAAACTAGTAAATCTGCAGGATAGGAATTTGCCAAGTAAATTTGGAAAACTGTATAGACGATTTCTTGAAAATGGAGAAGTATATAATATTAACTTGTCCAGACTTGGAATTCAGAGCTGTGGTCTACGAAACTTCTCCTTCCTGGCATCTGTCTTTCACTCAAAAAGTTATCCTAAGGACCAATGGATTAAATTAATAAGTGTATTAATCACTCCATGCCAGAGAATGTTCTAGGTATTTGGGGTCTAAATCTGTTCCATCATAGAAAATTCATATTCTGCTGTCATCCAAATACCATCATAAAATTTTTCTGTAAAAATGACGTGTAGTTATTTATAGAACAATTCAAGATATTCCTACTTGATATGCAATATAATTGATCAATATCATTAAAACAGTTTTCTATTTTAAGAGGATGTTTTATCTTCTTTGCTTTCATACAAAGTTTATATTCCTAATGTCTACAGGGCTGAATCAGTGAGGTTTTCTAATGTTATTTATATACCTAAATCTAATATTATATATGCATCTAAATTTATTCGTAAAAGCTGAAAAGTAGCATTCTTAAATATCAGACGGCTGAATCCCAGTTTGTGGATTTCCTACACCTCTCTCGTACTTAGCCTTTTAGTCATTGCTCTGTTTGAAAAGGAGAAGGGAAAATTAGCCAGTTTAGCTATTTTGCATAGTAACCTTAGTAAAGAATTGTCAGACACAAACCTCATCTAAACTACTCTGGGGTTTATCTGTAGACTTTATGTATTCGTACTATGCTGATTTATAATGGAATTCACTATATCTTATAGCCCTTTTGGATCTATAAAGTAAATGTTTTCTTGAAATATTTTTGAAGTGTAATAGTTTTAATAAACACTATGTTTTTGAACATACATACTTATGCCCGATCCTTTAGATAATATAAAAATATCCAGGGGCCCCTGGGCGGCTCAGTCAGTTAAGCCTCCGCCTCTTGATTTCCACTCATGTCATGATCTCAGGGTCGTGAGATCGAGCCCACATCAGGCTCTGCGTGGAGGGGGGAGGGTCAGCTTGTCCCTCTCCTTCTGTTTCCCCCCCACACTCAGGCACTCTCTCTCTGTCTAAATAATTGAATAAACACAGTCTTTAAAAAAATTTCAGAAATTTTTTTTGTATTAGCTAAGAAAGCCTTTAACCAATTTGATATGTTGTGTTTTACCAGTTGCCGGGTAGTTGGAGTGACTTAACTATTCCAATACAGAGATTCCTAGCAAATAAAATGATCAAACTGAAGACACAGGTGCTCATCATAGCTGAAAAGTGAGCTCCTGGCTAAGATCTGATACTTCAGAAAATACTTGCAATGCTTACCTCCTGTTCGGTATGGTTTTCAATATCAGAAACAAGCAAAAGTTACGTGTTTTTAATAAGAGTCTGAATGTTTTTTAGACAATGCGAATGAGTTTTATTTGCACTCTGGCTAATCAGGAGGTTTTTTATTTTCGTTTGAAATTAAGTTTAAGAAGTATAATCAATAAAAATTAAAACTTTTTTTAAAAGATTTATTTATCTATTTTAGAGAGCGCAAGCCCCCCCCCCCTTGCAGAGGGGAGAGAGGGAGAGAGAGAGAATCTCAAGTGGACTCCCCGCTGAGCAGGGAGCCCCACGTTGAACTCCGGCTCTCGGGACCCTGAGATCATGGCCTGAGCCGAAATCAAGAGTTGAACACTTAACTGACTGAGCTCCCAGGCACCCCTAAAATAAAAACTTTAAATCTTCCATTTGAAGGAAGGTAAACTCTGCCTCCTTTGAAATCATTCCTAGAACTATATTTTGCAAGGTTTTCTCTTGCTAGGGAAAAAAGCTAAGACTGACTTCTTGATTATATTTTATGGAATTATATCACTTATGAACATTTCCTTTCACTGCATTCGCTCATACCTGCAAAACAGCATAAATTATAAAAGCATTAAAGTAACTATGTAGTGTTTAGACGAACAAGGAATTCTTTACCACAAGCCTGGCTGAACAACTTGCTCTAGGAGGGAAGCCAATTGTTACTTTTACCCTTTGGAAGGTCATTTAATCTTTCTGATCTTCATTGTTAAAATCAATGCCTTTTGGCTGGTTCAACCAAACATTGTTTTGAGAGTCAGGTTGGGAGGATGACTGATGCTTTATAGGATTTAAGAGTCAACTCTTTGGGAAATTCAAGGGCGCGGGCGGAAATGGTGTCCTTCCCATTCTCAGATTTTTATCTGGTCCCTGGAGACTAGGTAGTTGTAGAGTTGGTTTCGATATCTCCCGAGTGACACTTTTGGGCAGTCATCATTGAAGAAGAGAGTTGATAGAATGTATAGTAGTAGGTAGAAAGTATGAGGGAAGTATACATTGTTTTCCCTTCTACTTAATTATTGAGAGAACATTTTTTTTTCCACTTAATCGCATTACCTTCTTCTTTGACCTTAGTCTTGGCCCTTTTCCTACTCAACCATTAATTTCCATAATGCCAGTTTTTGCTGAGTTTCCCCTTTACCTGAGCCTAGTCCCTGTATGTTAGACACTTAAACAGTTATGTCCTTAGCTCTTTTTATTTTTTAGGACCCATGGATTTGTTATTTTTTCGTGAACATAATTAACCTCCCTCCTTTGCTTAAAAATGCCCACCCCATTTTAGAAAGAGGATTGGTAGGAAATTTGTCACGGAGTCAGCATGAATTTAGCGGCACTTCTGAAAAAAAAAATTACTACTTAGAATACTTCCCCCATAAAATATTAAAGTAGCATCTTTGTATGTGAAAGCACATACTTTTTAAAAATTTTGTAATTTACTAAATGGTAACTTAAAGTTTAGCTCAAGATTTTATAAAACTGGTTACATGTCTGAATCACCCCCAGAGTTCTAATTCAAACGTTTAAGAGTGGGGCCCAGTATTCTCTTCTTTAAATAAATATCCAGGGTAACAGGCACAGCCAGTCAAGTGCAAAGAAATGACTCCCTAATCTACTGAGCAGAATAGAACCCTGGGTATTTTCATTTTTCAGAAGGCTAACCATGCTTCTCAGAATGATAGATTTTCAGTCAAATTCTGTTTTATTTCAAAAAATTATTATACAGCCAAAATCTAATCTCACTTTGTCCTTTTCATGTGAAGAGTTTGGGAAAGCCCTTTAAATTGATCATAATGGAAGTTGATATGTAATTTATAGCACCTTCACGAAATACTAAATTCAGAGACCCAGCTTCTGGAGAACAGAGGGGGTGTTTATTCTGCTTGCTTTCTATGTTGCTTTTACACTGCTGGGCACCCTGTGAGTATTCGGTAAAGCGTCAGTGATGAAGGCCGAGGAGAAGCCCGAGATCCAGTTTAATTACCAGGTCATGCCTGTCTGGGAATGGCAGGACTTCAGCTGTGAGAGCTGCCAGTCTCTTCATTATCTCTTTTGCTTGCGAATAGGCCCCTGTTCTGGGAGAAGCTGCCCTCGATTAAAGCAACACTTGATACCATAAGTGTTTGCATCCCTCATGAGTACTCTCTTAACTTTTAAGCTGTGTGTGTACAATTGCTTGTTTTTCTTAACGCCTTTTTATCAGTCAGTAAATACTAATAATGTGCTTATTTTTGTAAGAGATTAATTTACATAAAATGTGTTCTTTGACTAGTATGAAGTCCTCCTTTGTGTACAAGATCATGATGATCCAGCCATTGATGTGTGTAAGAAGCTTCTTGGAAAATACCCAAATGTTGATGCTAGATTGTTTATTGGTAGGTAACAGATTAATTCTGCCATAACCCTTTTGCTTTAATAATATTAAGTATCAGTAATCTTTGTATTAAAGTAGAGTGAAGTTATTAGCATGTTTGCTTTATGCATGTTGGAGTAGTGATAGGATATGTTTTAGCCTTTTGAGAAAACTTAAGTTCTAAAAACACAGGTTTTTTTTCATATCTGGGATTAACAAAATAACAACCACCACCAAAAAACCCTATTCCTCCCCCCCTTACCCTGTTAACGGTTTTCTGTCAGACATGAGAATCTGTTATTCTTGTTTCTTTAATATTTTCACTCTGTGGGCTTTCCTCTGTGTCATTCACTGTCACTGGGAGTGAGCGATAGAATTTACTTTTTTGATAATGCAAAAAAAATATTTAAAAAAAAAAATTTTTTTTAAAAGCCTATAGGCGTATTCTCAAGACTTGTAGAGAGATATTTGCCATTAAACTTTGATTCGTACTTAACTACTGATGCATTAACTTAAGAATTAAAAAACTGAAACTAATACATTTTCAAAGAAATTAATTCTCTTTGAGAATGAACAGTTTCTTTCTAAATACATTATGAATAATGAGGAATGTAAAGCATAATGTTAAAGTATGTTTGTTTAAATTATTATGTATGAAAGTACTTTTCACTTCTCTACCCTATATTTGTATTATAGAAAATATTTTCAAGGTTGCATAAATCTTTCATTGTTGCCTTTACATTTTTAGGTGGCAAAAAAGTTGGCATTAATCCTAAAATTAATAATTTAATGCCAGGCTATGAAGTTGCAAAGTATGATCTGATATGGATTTGTGATAGTGGAATAAGAGGTGAGCTTCTCTTTATTTTATTTATTTCACAAAACTATTCATTTGATAAAATGCCAAAAGCAGTCTGAAAATATATTAATCCTTTTTGTCTGCCTCACAAAGTAATTTATTTCATCTTATTTCATGGTAAAATGTCAAGTTATTACTTACTAAGATTTGGAATTTTTTATTGCTAACCTAGAATGTTAACATGTATGAAAACATTTTTGCTTTGAAAAAAAAATTCCAGCTATTAAAAAAAAAATAGTCACGGTCCATTTTACAGCCCCTTATACCAGATTTTTCATAGTTGTAAATTTTCCCTTGTTCCTGTAACCCTTATCTTTTACTGTAATCTGTTCGTGGCACCAATAATATACTATCTCGCACAAAGGGACAAAAATTAATAGGTGAATATATTAGAAAATACATACGTGGCTTATTTTAGTAGGAAGGTGTTGATATACTGAAATTATAATTTGCATTTTTGCATTGTTAAATATTTATATTCTGATTACCACAAGTTTCCCGACCTCGGCATTTGGGGCTGGATAACTCTTTGTGGTTGAGGCTGCCCTGTGGGCTGGTTAGCGAGCATCCCGGGCCCATACACACTCAATGCCAGTAGCGCCCCTTTCTCGGTTGTGACAACCAAAAACTGTCTCCAGACATAGCTGAATGTCCCCTGCGGGGCCGCGGTTGAGAACCACTGCGCTGTGATACGTGTATTTGAGGTGCAAATACACTTTTATAGGGTAAATTTCATTCGTAAAGACTTGAAGGAAATAAAAATATAAAGTTATGTAAAAAGATACGAGATGGTTGCTATTTGAAAAGGGGACAATGATTTAAATTTTTTTTATTAGCTTAAAATGCAGATTTAAAAATTAATTGAAGTGTGGCATGCATTCAGGATCATTACAGATCTCTCAGTTCATGGTCAGAGATTCTGTTCATTCTTCATGTTTGCTATCTTAAATTATTTTTTATCATATACTACGTTTTCATAACATCTGTACACATTTCTGTCAAGTATCATCTCATTCAGTTCCCATTAGCAGTTTATGAGATGGGATATCTCATACCCTCTAAGAAGTGGAGCTCATTTCCTGTGGTAGAGAATGCAGGAACCAGCATAAGGACTGAGGTCCTTTGACCTCTGCTCCTCTACCTTTTCTGTTAGGACACATTGTCTCTAGTCTGGTTTGGAGGTTTTGAAATAGGGGGAGAAACATTTTCAAGGTATATCCTGTCTGTGGTGCATATTAGGTATATATTAGCCTGAAAATGTATTGTGTACATTAGCTTACCATATATTATGCCTTTTTTGAGATTTTGTATTCTACTTAGAAAAGTGATTGAGAATGATTCTATTAGATTCAAATGCAAAAAAATAATTTAATAATAGCTCACAAAATGTATTTCACATTAGTGGGCATTTTACTAAAAAGAATTTTTTCCTCTCTCTCTCCCTTGCCACCTTTTTGTCTTTTTTATTGTAGTAATTCCAGACACACTCACTGACATGGTTAACCAAATGACAGAGAAAGTAGGCCTGGTTCATGGTCTGCCTTATGTAGCAGACAGACAGGGCTTTGCCGCCACCTTAGAACAGGTAAGTATGGTGGTCATACGTAACGTTCTTATTGTCACATCCCTCATCTGCCAGAAACCTGAGACTAGTTTAAGTCTGAGAGTTGGGATGAGGTACCCGAAGTTAACTGTAATTAAACCTGTTTTAACCTGCTAGGTACTGGCATCCTCAAGATGGAGAGTAGTTGTGTTATTAGTGAAGACATTTTTGGGCCCCTGGAATCACTCACAGCTGAGGTTACTGCCTTCCGGCAGGGAATGGGTCTCATTCACCCCAACATCGTGGGGTCTCATTACCAGCTGAACACAATATATTCCCTCGCCTTAGGGCCCTCACTCTCAGTTCTAGAGTGTGCTTCTAGACTACTGACTTACATAAAAGCACATGGCATATAGTTCTTTCAGAGATCCAATCTGAAAAGAATCTTTTTTAAATATCACAGAGTCTTTTAGTTTTTAAAGGTTTTATTTATTTATTTGTCAGAGCAGAAGCAGGGGGAACAGCAGGCAGAGGGAGAAGCAGGCTCCCCGATGTGGGACTCGATCCCAGGACCCTGGGATCATGACCTGAGCCAAAGGTAGATACTCAACCGACTAAGCCACCCAGGTGTCCCCAGAGTATTTTAAATATACAAAAAGGGGAAAATTATTCATACAAGTCATTATAAAATCCATTTGATTTCCTATTTTTTTAAAAGATTTTTTTTTTTTTAACCAGCATGCTGCAGCTTGGTGGGGGGGTGCAGAGGGAGAGAAAGTGAAGCAGACTCCCCACTGAACAGGAAATCCTGGCGTTGGAGGGGGGGCTCGATCCCAGGACCCTGAGATCGTGATCTGAACCAAAGACAGGTGCTTAGCCGACTGAGCCACCCAGGCGCCCCTATTTGATTTCCTTTTAAAACAGATCTCTAAAAGTTACCTGAGAAACTTATTTTTTTTCCTCTTCATCCTATAACAGAAATGTAAACTGTAGGTTGTGGGAAAATATAAGTAGCAAAAACTAAAAAACAACCCATAACCTACCAATTAGAGGAAGTTTCCATTTTTTTTTCTATGTGCCTTTTTAAAAACAAGTTGAGATGGTACTCTAAGAACACTTTGCATCTGACTTTTGCACTTCGTTAGCTTTTCTCCATGTCATTAATAACTTCTTATAAAACAGTCTATCGTACGTATGTTCTATATCTGACTGCACCATTCCTGTGCTGTTACACATTTAGGAAGAAAAACTTGCCTCACTGTCATCAGGGAGGGATACATGGTTGTAGTCTTTTAAACATATCAACTTGCTTTTAAGCGTATCTGCACTTATATTATTTTGAATTGCAGTCTTGTGATTACCACAGATCTGAGGGGGTAAAGGTACATTGTGAGTGGAATTTAACCTTTGGCAATTTGAGCCATGAGCTCTTAATACTGCCTACGAATATATTTGTCCTATTGCAAGAAATTGTTAAGTCTTTAAATACCAGATTTTTGTTTAGTAAGAGAAACTCTGAGTAGCTAACTACTTTCAAAAAAATACTTTTTATTCTTATTGCCACATTGTATTTTTGCTTTAGAAATATCCAAGTTGGTGTATATGGCAGTGGTAAACATCTCCCAGATTACGGTCAGTCCCTTAGGTTAAATTTAATCTTGAAAGGCCCCTTTTGCCGTACTTAGATTAAGTGGAAACAGAGGGATTGTTCCAGTCTGTAAAGAAATCCTGGGAGCCGTTGACGTAGTCCCTATTTCCACCTCATTCTTAAAACCCCCACTTAATAACTGCTAAAGGAAATAAGATGTGAGCTTCTGGTCTTAGATATTTGGTTCAGTTCAGTCCTATAAGCACCAGAGCTTCATTGCAGTCTGGACATAGGGTAGATACCAAGAATCATCTTCTTCATCACCCCTGATAATTCTCTTGTTCCACACTGTGCGTGTAACTGCTGCCATTGAGAAAAATCACCGTTCTCCTTTCAAGCTAATTAGAAAAGGCAGCATATCTCAGATGTAAATACTAGGGTTTTATGTCTAATAATTAGGGTGATGACCAGTTTGTTCTGCCGCTAATTTAGCAACTTGCGTAGTTCGTGACGTCAAAGCATATCTAGGGAAAGGGGGAGTAAAATGGGAGACAGAATTTTAGTATCTACCCTGGTGAAAAAATACATTGAAAAATAGCATTGGGGAAATCGGGAAAAAGCTCCGTGACTCGGGCAGGAGGCAGCCAGCTGTGAAGGGAATTAAAATAGGATTGTCCTGTAGGTTGATACACCTGTAGGTGGTGTAGGGGTGTGTGTGTGTGGGGGGGAGAGTACACACATATATTCACATACATACACCTGTATGTGTAGGGGTGTGTGTGTGTGTAGTTACACAAACATTTGAAAGTAGGCTGTATAAAATATTTGTTAATATTTCACATGTCAGTGAGAGATATTTTTATCTGACTTATTTTATATCCCAGTTAAGTTTTATTTGGATAAATCTTTGAATCTTGCAGCTTTACAGAACACAATATTTATATTTGAGAATAGAATACACTTTTTTTTACCCAGAAGTATTATTTTTCTTTGTAATGGTGGTAACAAGAATAGTCAATCTAGGGGCGTGTGGGTGGCACAGTTGGTTGAACGTGTGACCCTTGGTGTTGGGTCAGGTCATGATCTCATGGTCGTGGGATCGAGCGCCACATCGGGCTCCTTGCTCAGTGCAAAGTCCGCTTGAGATTCTCTCCCCCTCTGCCCCTGCTCCCTGCGCATGTGCTCTCTCTCTCTCGTGCTCGCTCTCACTCTAAAATAAACAAGTAAATCTTAAGAAAAAGAAAAAGAATAGTCAATCAAATAAGAAATTACTGATTACCCGCTATATGTAAACACTATTTTATAATAACTTTTATTGAGGTAGTTTATGTAAGAATAATAAGATACTTAGTCTTACTTAAAGGAAGTTCATTAGGGAAAGAATGTTTATAAATACCATACTTTTAACATAACATTCTAATTACACATATGTGTTTTTGCTTTTGTTTGGCAGGTGTATTTTGGAACTTCTCATCCAAGGTCGTATATCTCTGCCAATGTAACTGGCTTCAAGTGTGTGACGGGAATGTCTTGTTTAATGAGAAAGGATGTGTTAGATCAAGCAGGAGGGCTTATAGCTTTTGCTCAGTACATTGCTGAAGATTACTTTATGGCCAAAGCCATAGCTGACAGGTGAGCAAACAAAACTACATCAGGCTATAGTGTTTTTAGTACCTGACTTCTGTTGGTTTATTGTATTTGTTAAACCCACTGGTTAAGGGGCTATTTTATTTCTTGCTAGTGAGTACAGAATAGGTGAATATTTTTAGAAAGTAATTCCTATTTTTCATAGATATGAAAGAATTAAGTGAAGAAAATAAGTGTTCTCTTTTACATTCTTTAATGTGGTTTGACATTAAAAGGAAGCTTCTCTGTGATTATAAATTTACATTATTATAGACGTAAATTTCTATGTGTTTTAGAAGGATTAAAAATATTAGTGCAGTCATAAGCCAGCAGGTAAAAATTTAAAGAATATGATTTCACATTTTGGAATTTCTCAGATTATTTGATGCTTTGCTGAAAGCCACCTAACAATTCACAGAATGACATACGGCATTTCTCTATCGCAAAGTGCTTGTTTGCTTTTAAAGGGGTTCATTGCCTTGTGTGATAATTTACTAGAGATAGGATTTTAAAAATGGAGGTATGCTTTTAAAATTCTTTCATGATGGTATTCATGTGGCTCATAGTTTCATAGTGTTTCCCGAGAAATACATAATGCTACTTTTTATTTGCGTTTCTTGAATATCCACAACGTGGATAGCTTGTTGATACCACATATCTCCCCTCCCCCCATTTGAGTTGGTGGTTTTTTTGGTTTTGGTTTTATTTAGTAGTGATCAGGGACTAAATTATGAAATACAGAACCCACACCCTTTAGTACTTTCAGAATGTCTGTATTTTAAGTTTCTTAAACTGTAAACGGAGGGGTTGGAGTTCCTTCCAGGCGTAGATGGTACTGTCCGTGGGCCTGTGTCTTTGCTAAAACATCCGTAAGTATGGTAAACCGCAGGTCGTGTGCTAATCCCGAGAACCAGGCTCCCCGTGAACACCAGCGGTTGTGTCCTCGATAGTGATGCCTAGCTGCGTAATCAGCCGTGCCTGCATGTGTTCATCATTTTATAATTGTCTTCATTTTCAGAGGTTGGAGGTTTGCGATGTCCACTCAGGTTGCAATGCAAAACTCTGGCTCTTACTCGATTTCCCAGTTTCAGTCCAGGATGATCAGGTAAATCCGCCGGTCTTCTTCTTTTTATACTTCGTTAAAAAGGGTGGGGGAAGTAATTTTTACATGGTCTAACTTGGTATTTAAAATACCTAAAAGTCAAATTTTGCTTAGTTCCAGAAAAAAGCGTTTAGCATCTTTATTAAAATAAATTTAATGTCTAAATATTTCTTTGCTGTGTAACCCTGAAAACATTTAATAACGAGATGCTGGGGTGGGTGGGGCAGGGTAACTGGGTGACGGGCATTAAGAAGAGCACATGATGGAATGAGCGCTGGGTGTTGTATGCGACTGATGAATCAGTAAATTCTACCTCTGGAACCAGTAATACAGTATATGTTAACTAAATTGAATTTGAATAAAGAATTTTTAAAAAGAAATGTTGAGAATTTGATTCCTTTAGTATGCTGATCTCTATTTTTGATTTTCTGTATTTTGACTTTTATAATCTTTATTCATTAGAGTGTAGGCCATACAAATGAATTTATAGACTTTTTTCTTTGATATACTAAATAAAAATAGAGATTCATTAAATACTCTTTAAAGAGGAGGGCCTTTATGTAACCAGGGTAAAGAGCTGATCCTTTGGGGGAGAAATTGATTAGTCTTGTAACCAGGTTGTTGTTTAAAGAAAATCTTTTTTTTTATTTTTTTTTAGGTGGACCAAATTGCGAATTAACATGCTTCCTGCTACAATAATTTGTGAGCCAATTTCAGAGTGCTTTGTTGCCAGTTTAATTATTGGATGGGCAGCCCACCATGTATTCAGATGGGATATTATGGTATTTTTCATGTGTCATTGCCTGGCATGGTTTATATTTGACTACATTCAACTCAGGGGTGTCCAGGTATGTGGATAGGCATGAAAAGGTTGGCAGTCGTTTGGCAGAACTAAAACTATTTTAATTTAGAAAGGGTTGAAGAAATCTCTCTGAGCCATTCTTTACTTCCCATTGAAGGTTAATATTATGTTTAAACATGAGTTCCTTAGTAGAATACGGATGCAAAATTTAACTTGATTTTCACCTTTCAGTTGGCAGTTACATGACTTTTATTAAGGCTTCTCCCAAAAATCGAGTATTCAAACTGAGATATTCAGGTTAGCCATGATTTGAATGCATTTCCTACTCATCATTAACACTTTTTAACGGCTGTAGCATGGCAGTTAAATTATATAAAGAAGCAGGCTTGGTTTTTATATAGTTTATATATATTTGAAAGTGTGAAATTGAAGCATCTCATTTTTTTTTTAACTGTGTCTCATTCGACAGTCGGTAAATCAGTTCTGTTTTGTTTTGTTTTAAATCCCCAGGGTGGCACACTGTGTTTCTCAAAGCTTGATTATGCAGTAGCCTGGTTCATCCGTGAGTCCATGACAATATACATTTTTTTGTCGGCGTTGTGGGACCCTACCATAAGCTGGAGAACTGGTCGCTATAGATTGCGGTGTGGAGGCACGGCGGAGGAGATTCTAGATGTATAACCACAGCTTTGTGACTGTACAGAAAGGAAAGAAGAGAAGTATTATAAATTATGTTTCTATAAATACTTTTAAAAGATCTACCTTCAGTAGTTTTATCACATGTATGTTTGATATCTGTTCTTTAATTTATTTTGCATGGCACTTGCATCTGTGAAGAAAAAAAAAAAAAAAACAAAAACACATCTGTAGTCTTGGCCAAATGGTACACATTATTTTGTGGACGTAGTGAATCAAGAGAATTGGTTCTAGGAACCTGGGTTTGGTTTTTTGTTGTTGTTTGTTTATTTTTTAAAAATAAAATATATATATAAATATATGAACGCTCTGCAGCAAACACTATGACAGTATCCTTCAGTAGAGAAAGTTTCTTACTGTGAGTACACTCTTCCAGAACATTCATGGGGTGGCAGCAGCTTTGTGTTGGGGTTTAGGAAAGACTCGAAAGTAACCCCTTGACATGTCTAAAGGGAAAGGTATGAACGTGGTGAGCAGCCCACAGCGAGGTACTAACTAAGAAACTTTTTCATGCTCTATGCCTACCTCTTGTAGTTGTTGCAGAGCAAGTATAAATTGTAATAAGGTAGCTAGGCCTTGCGAAAACAAATGGGAAAACTTTAAAGATAATAATAATAAAAGAGCTGGAGTCTAGTATTTATATGAATCTGTGAGAGATATTTTTTTGGTCTCACTGCAATGAACCAAAAGTGGTTGAGTTTGGTTTTTAATTGTAGCCATGTATCGAAGGCATCCTTTTGACCAACTCGTGTTGGTTCTGTCTTGAACCATTGTTAATCACTGTGCTGGTAAACCTTTCCTTCCCTGCTCCTTACCCGACCCCACCCCATCTTTCCTGAACTTTTTTTCTTGGGGGGAGGGAGGGGGTTTGGGTGGTTTTGTTTTAGTGTGAGTGGATGTTTTGATAGTCGTGAGGAAAAATGCATTTCAGACACATTTCACACATGAGCTATTTTCTTACACAGTATGTCTTATTGTTAAAAAGAATGTAATTTCATGATACAGGTATTTAATATCTTTTTTAAGTAAATATTCTAGCCATCAAATAAATTGCAGTAGAGTATTAAGTGGGGACAGGATGAGTTTTACTCTTAAAATTAATCAGTATCAAACTAAGTCTACTGTGTGTGTGTGTTGTTTTTTTTTTAACTCTTACAGTTAGTCTGGTCTTATTTAAATTGGATTTTTGTACTCCAGTTTGTATGACAGAATGGACTGGACCAGCGCTAGTTGTAAATGCATGCTGCCTCTCACTCTTCTCTCCTCATCTTGCCGCCGAACTTGCTTGTCAGGTTGTGCTTAACTTGTGGTGAACTGGACTAGTTTTTGTTTTTTGTTTTTTTTTAAATAGGCAAAAATGTAAGGGACAGTGCATAAGCCTTTTTTTTTTTTTTTTTTTTTTTCCTTTCCTGTCATGGAATTTTTGCTTTTTTCCAGGAGATGATGGCATGTTGTCCACATGAACGCCTGCTGCAGGGCTGACGCTGGCAATATGGCAGCTTTAAATTCTAAGTTACTACAGTTTCCGTGTCAAAGCATAATGTGTAGCATATCAGCAATAATTACATATTTATAGAAAATGGACACATTTTCACTTCACTGAGCCAATTCATTTAATTGTCTAATGACTAACATAGTCGCAGTTGTAATATATCTATTAATGTGTATACACCGTGTATACACATTATGTATAAGCTTTTCTCTGGGCCAGACTGCTTCATTTAAAAAAAAAATATTTTTTTTTTTGTTTTTTTGCGCCTTATGACGAATTTGTTTGAAGGGCATTTTCTTCATGAACAAAGGCTTTGATGCATATTCCTTTCTATGTGAAATGGGTAGTATTGTTCCCTGAGGAAAGTTGCACAGTGAAAACCAGTCTAGTTGTGACCCACTTTGTGTTGTCTTTTTTAATCTCTATTACACAAGTTGAATTTTGCTGAATATGTTTGTAATTTGTTGGTTTGTTTAACGAAGTTTGGTTGATGCCATCTTTTGCACTGCGGAAGTGAAATCTTGCTTATTACTTAGCTTTTTGCTAATCTCAGTATGGGCAATGTAACAACAAATCCAAATGGCTGGACAGACTTCTTGTGTTTTGTAAATATAAAAAAATCACTGTTCTGTATGTGTGTTTTGTGTGGTAAAATGAAGCTTAAGTGAAGCTTCACTTAGAGTGATTCTTTGTTTAGCAAGTTTAGAGTGGTGATAATATGGTAAGAAATAATATAAATGTTGAAGAAAGCATCACAACAGAACTGTAGGAGTCCAAATTTAATAGACCATTTTAAAAAAAGTGTCTAGAATATACCACGTTTTATTATTTAAAATCATTGTATTAAGTTTTTTGTTCAAAATAAAAATTTAAATACAATCAAAACATTAACAATAATGTATTTTTGTTTACTGTCTTTCCTTTTCTTATTTTATATTTTTATAAAAACGTGTTCCACCATTCACATCAGAATTACTGGGAGAATTCTGTCAAGTGTTAAATTTGAAATCTTCCTTTTTACCTACACTACAGTCAGCCTCATGGCTTAACATTGGGCTTTTCTACCTTGTTGGCACCCGGAGAACTCTTTTTTAAAAAATACAGATGCCTGGGCCCTGCCCACAGAGATTCTGGTTCAGTTATTCTGGGGTGAGGCCTGAGCTCTGCTTGTTCTGAGCAGACAGACCTGAGAAACACTGGCCCGTAATCTCCTGGAGAAGAGACCCATTGGCCCCTTTGGCCCCCTCCCGCCTTGGCTCACAACCTGACTCAGCCTCTTAGATGGTACCACTCCAGTGGCTGGGAAAGGCCCAACCAAGGACAGGAAAGGAATGGCTCTGCTGCTGGAGACCTACATGGGAGACTGACTAAGCCGACCCACACACTGTCCGGGGCCAGGCTCCTCCCAAGCTGCAGGCATTTGCAGACTTATTTCACCATCAGCCTGTGAGGGAAGACTACTTTGAACTGGAGAGCAGATCCCAGGGGAGGAAGAGTCTAAAAGGAATTTGAAATGATGAAACTGTTTTGCCATAAAACAGCAGTGATGGTTGCACAACCTTATGAATATACAAAAAACAAATGAATTGTATACTTTAAAAGACAAATTTTATGGTCTGTTAATTATATCTGAATTTTTTGAAATAAATAAAGGAAATATGGAAACCACTGTTAATGTATTCTTTCCTTCCAGTCTTCTGACACCTGTTGCTGAGATGGATTCGAGAGAGCATGCAGAACTGGTCATGTCTGGCATCCTTGCTCAGTTTTGAAATCTTTCTAAAATGGACAGATGAAAATATTGTACCTCATTGTTTAAACATGGATTTTTTTTTTAAAGTAGGCTCCATGCCCAGTATGGTGCCTAACACAGGATTTGAACTCACAACACTGAGATCAAGACCTGAGCTGAGATCGAGTCAGACAACCCACTGAGCTACCCAGGCACCCCTCAAATATGGATTTTTTTTAATGACTGGCAGAATTATTTTTGTATGTATGATTTATAACCACTGGAATTTCTTCCGTTTCTTGATCTTACTTGAGGGTCTTAATGCTTATTGTGCATTCCATGTCTCTTTTCTTAACCGTAAGAAACAGTTTACATTACCAGACAGGACACTGTTAAAATCTTTGCATTTAGGATAATGTTTTCCCAAGGCAAGATGGGTTGGACATGGAAATAATTGATGAACTGTTTGTGCGACTAAGTGGCCCACACCAGTGTCCCGATCAAAGATAAGCCTTTCCAAATGTGGTTTCCCTGTCTTAGAACAGAACCATTTTCAGCTTTGAAGTAACAATATTTTCACAGTCTATATGCAGTCACATTTCTGACACAAAGCTTACTTGGCCTTTGGATACTGTTTTCTCAATACATTTCTGAACTTTATTTGCTAGTATTTAATGAAATATTTTCTAGGTTTTTCTGGATTATGCTAACTGCAAAGTCATTTGGGCTTCCCCCCCCCCACCTGTGCTCCAGAAATTATTTAGCCAGGAATGATCTATTCCTTGGAAGTTTGAAAGAATTTATCCATAATGCTTTAGGGGCCTGACACTTGAAAAACCTTCTCAGTTTATTTCATTGATAAGTAATCAGTTCATACTTTCTATGTCTTTTAAAGTCCATTTTCGTCATTTATACCATAGAGATGCACACAGCATTTTCATAATTCTCTTCAGTCTCACGCTGTCAGGCAGGAGGTTTGCAGCCCCTGTGTGCATTGAACTTGGACCTCTGGCCTGAGGGCAGGGTTGCAGGCAAGGCCTTCCCTCCCCAGGCCACCAGTATCCTCTTAGTGTAAAGAAAACCTGGCCCCATGACTCCTCCTCTTAGAACAGTTTAATGGCTCGATGTTCCCTTCAGGATAAAGCCCAAGGTTTACTCATGGCAGAAAGACCATTTTTGGTTACATTCTTGCCAGCACCTCCCCTCTTGCGTTTTGCCAAACCCACTCACATTAAACTCGCATTGTGAACTGACTGCAGTTTCCCCGACGTCGGCTCTTTCCTGCTCTGGGCCTTCACGCATGTTGCTTCCTCAAACTCCATTCCTCCAACCTCCACATTGCCCTTGGGACTCGACTCGGGTGCCAGGTCCTCCGTGACTTATCTGCACGGGTTGTGTACCCTGTGTCCGTCTGCACAGCCTCACCCTGCACTTCTGCTCTCGCACCTAATACTAGTTATTTTAATTGGTCCTAGAGTTGTTTGTGTTCATCATTAAATTGGAAATACCAAGGGCAGGGAGGGTCAGTAACGTACTTGACTTTGTGCCCCAAGCTCCTGGCTTAGGACCTGATACAAAGTCCACTTTCCTGAATGAACGAATGAATGAATGAACACAGATAAGCCTGACCGTGTCACTAATCTTAAACCTGTGGCTTATCACGTAACAGGAATGCCGTCTGTGGTGCCAGCCTGCTTGGGTCCGCTTTCCAGCATCGACCATTTGCTTCCTGCACACCACGTCTGTGCCTCGGTGGACACCAAAGTGATGTACTTCGCAGGGTCAGGGTGAGCATTAAAGGAAATACTGCGTTTGGAAAGCCACGTTCTCAGTAAAAGCTTGTGTGATAAGGATCTCGAGTCAGTGAAAACGAAAGCTTAGTTACACAGTCGACAAAGTAGCCGTTCTTCCTCCCAGGCTTGAGGAAAAGAACTGTTCACAATCTGATGGAGAGGGTTGCACTGTCTTTTGTAGGGCAACTGACCCCTCAGCCCTGGGTGGTTCAGAGCAAATATTCTAGCATTCTAGATGAAAATCAATCTGACTTGTTTAAACTATTCTAAATAGTGCTATTGTAGCCCATATAATACTGTTCAGAATGTCAGCGCCAACAGCCTGAGCCGCAAGGCCTGGCAGAAAATGCAAGATCTCGCTGCACAGACCTGCATTCCGACAAGAATAGTCCACGGGATCTAGAAGGCTGAGAACCTGGCGTTCACAGCAGAGCACTGCAACACATTCTGTGTGGAATGAGGTGTACCCATGAAATGGGCAACATTCAAGGAATTTTACCTGGCTGGCATGTTTCCAGCTATTATTCCTTTCGAGGACAATTTTCTGTATCATTCAAAGAGAGTTTCCTGGGTGTTCTCGGACTCTGGGCACTGAGAGCAGTGAGCATGGCCATCTGAAGGGGAATTTTCTTCGCATGGCTTTGTACCTTCCGCGATTCCCAAACTGTAGTATAAGATTTATTTTATTTTTTAAAGATTTTATTTATTTGTCGGAGAGAGCACAAGCAGGGAGAGCAGCAGGCGGAGGGAGAAGCAGGCTCCCCACTGAGCAAGGAGCGTGATACGGGACTAGATCCCAGGACCCTGGGATCATGATTTGAGCCGAAGGCAGACACTTAACCAACTGAGCCACACAGGCATCCCATATAAGAGTTATTTTAAATGCCAACTGCTGTGCTCCACTCCCGTGTCCTAAAGCCAAAAACTCTATACCTTTATAAGCTTTCCTTAGATTCTGCTGCAGGCACTTTCTGGGACACTTCAAGGAATATTTCGGCAGAGCTATATTAGCATGGGATGGATTTCACACGAGTCGAGGACAGTGGAGTGAAGGTGGTGGCCTTGTGGGCAGGAGAGTTGAGGCTCAGCCCTGAGGACTTAATTTTTTTGATGTCTAAATGAGGTGGCTGAGATGCTGTGATTCATAATAAGAAACATAGGGGCGTCTGGGTGGCTCAGTCGGTTGAGTGTCCACTCTTGGTCTTAGCTCAGGTCTCGATCTCAGGGTCGTGAGTTAGAGCCCTGAGTTGGGCTCTGCACTGGGCGTGGAGCCTACTTTAGAAAATAATAATAAACATATTTGATCTTCATCCCCGTTTCTGGCACAGAGCTCCTAAAACCCTCATAATTTCCTACTTGAGAGGCCTTTTGATATTAATGAGGTGACTCTCAGACTGCACCTAGGGTTGGGACTGGTTGCCAGGAAAACCAAACTTGTGAATGGAGGGTTGGAACTTTCAGTCCCATCCCCCCACCCCGACTTGCAGGGAAGGGAGAGCTGCTGGAAGTTGAATCAATAACCAATGGCCAGTGATATAATTAATTGTGCTATATGTAATGAAGCCTCCATAAAAACCTAAAGGATGAGACTCAGAGAACTTCTAGGATGGTGAACACATGGAGATTTGGGGGAGATCCACGTGCGTGGAGAGAGTATGGAAACTCCAAGCCTTTCCTCACTCCATGGCCCCGTATCTTTTCCATCTGGCTGTTCCTGAGTTATTTCCTTTAGTAAACTGGTAATCTAGTAAGTGAGATGTTTCTCTGAGTTCTATGAGCCACTCTGGCAGATTAATGGAACCCAAGGCCAGGGTGGTTGGAAACTCCAATCTATAGCCAGTTGGTCAGAATCACAGGTGATAACCTGGACTGGCTTCCGAAGTGGCAGGGGGCAGGTTGGGGAACGGTCCCATAACTGAAACCTTACCCTGTGAGATCTCATGCTATCTCTGGGTAGACAGTGTCACAATGGAGTTAAGTTGTGGGACACCCAGCTGGTGTCCTGAGCATTGCTTGGCGTGTGGGGGAACTGCCCCTGCCACATGGCGGAATGGTGATCAGGAACCAAATAGTGGCCCCGTGGACGTGTCATCACCAGGGGTTGCCACAACACCCAGGAACTTCAAGGCAGATTGTACAGAATGGCAGATGTTGACTGGCGAACAAGAGACCTGGTCATGGGAACTTAGACACAGAGGAAAACACATTGAAAAGCTAACAAAGTTTTCAAATATTTTTTTCTTAGAAACGAATTTTCAACTTTGTTACGAGGGTAGCCAGAACTTAAAATTTTTACTTGTTTTCTTGGATTAGCCCAAGGTGGGGAAATGTGTGGAAGACTACCATTGCTGTGTCTGAAGACATGAACCAAAGCTGCTGAGTGCTGCACCTGCCATCCCAGGGAGTTCTGGGAAAATGACAACCTGTTATAGTCACTTTCTTAAAAAAGATTTTATTTATTTGACAGAGAAAGAGAGAGAGAGAGTGAGAAAGAACACAAGCAGGGGGAGTGGGAGAGGGAGAAGCAGGCTTCCCGCCAAGCAGGGAGCCCAATGTGGGACTCAGTCCCAGGACTCTGGGATTATGACCTGAGCTGAAGGCAGACACTTAACAACTGAGCCACCCAGGTGCCCCTGTTATAGTCACTTCTGATCTCAGTCCCTCCCAGCTAGGACCACTCAGCCACAGAATAAAGAGTCCAGACACAGCTTCTAGAAGCTCGTTGCTTGAAATCTAGGCACGAGGATCCAAATCTGACTGCCATAAATCCTTGCTGTGATCTTGTCTGGGAGAAACTGGTGTGATCTCACTGACGGCAGTGGCTTTAGAAAGAAGATTGAGCTTTCTTCCACTGGAGAACAGAGACCCCGCCCCCAAAGCCTTCAACAGAAATGTCAGGCTTCCTGTCCCTGTTACAGCTGGCCCATATTACAGTGGCAGTCAGCCCACCACGGCTGGAGGGATTCCAACAGCTGACTTGCCAAATTATCAGGCAAAAGAAATTGCAGAGGAAGAGAACATGTCGTTTGCAAGGGAAGAGACCAAGCTGGCCAGAAGATGTGGGTAAGTGGAGGCAGAATTAATGGGAGAAACAGAGGGGAAATTCAATTAAAAAACATTATAATGAGTGGGAAAACACAATGAGAGCTTTCAAGAAGACCGAATTAGAGCATAACAAATGAAATTATGGAACTAAATGGCAAGATTTCTAAACTTAGAATTTCGACGTAGAGAAAGAGTGATTCCATCTAAAAACCAAATTTGTGTTTCAGGGTGGGAGGGTGTCTTAATAACCCAGCACCAAACAAAACAAAACAAAGCATTCTAAATGAAAAAATGCACAGATCCAAGACTAAAGGACCAGCTGGGTGGAGACTTACTAGTCCAAAAGTAGGAGGCCCGGGAGAAAGGGGAGGAGAGAAGAAACCTGAAGACATGATGATTTCTATTTAAAGGGCCCAGGTGGGCTTACTGAAAAGACACACCCACAAAGAAGCATCCTGGTGAAAGTTCTGAGCTTCAAGGATGAATTTCACTTTCATCAGCCAGGAAGAGCAAGTTACTGACAAAGGAAAGAGGGTGAGGCCAGCATTGGACTCTCAGCCATACCAGAGGCTCTTGGGAGGCACAGGAATGGTATCTACAGGCTAGTCCGGAGGGGAAGTGGATTAGGTCAGAAAAGCTCACGTCCAGTCAAAACGTTATTACAGGAAGGCAAAAAAAAAAAAAAAAAAGGCATTTTTTTGGACACGTAGGGCCTCAGAAAGTACACCAGCCATGTTCTCTGAAGAAATTCATCAGGAAAGTACTCAAGAAAATAACCCCAATCAGAAATCTCTGCAAGGGAGAACTGACAGAATTCAAGGAACCTGTGGTGGATAAGGAACCTTGGGTTAGTCGTGCTCTGAATGGAGAGTGCGAGTGTGGCATGGACTAGTGAGAAATTTTGGGATCAGATAAGATTTTTATAGGGGAAAGTTCAATAGTCTTGGCTAAAATTCTAACTTATCTCCAAACCTAGGAGTAGGGACGTGAAAGAAAATGGGGAAGTGAAAGTGGTTTCAAGCTTTGTTGAGGTTTACCAAGTGGCGAGGGACGGGCTGTGGGGCCACGTCACGGTGCACAACAAACGACTTCAACTTGCTCCCCAGACATGCAAGTCCTTTGTCCGTCCTTCCTTCCACTGAGGATTTCTCAACGGTAGTAGTGGTACCCCCTCAATCTCTCTCTCTCACTCACCGCCTGGGGCTCTCTTTCTCTCACCTAGTGGTGTCCTTTCTTTACCTTCTCAGCTCCCCATCCTTGTTTTTGTTCCTAGTCACATTCTGCTTACTCTCGACACCGGGCAGGTTAGTTACAGACCGCACACTTAGTCCAGGCCCACCGTTGAGCTCAAAAACCCATCAAGACGCTCAATTGGACAAAAGGAACAATTTCGCCCTTAGAAATAAAAAGGACTAGCAGAAACCTTGTGATCATGGTCTGTCTTTTGATAGAATCCACCCCATTAGAAGGCTGTGCACTTTTAAAGAACAGTTTTCCCCCTTAGTGACAGAGTCCTGGATGAAGTTCAGGGTCACTGGGAAGCAATAGGGTTGAGAATAGGGGTAGGGATGGGAGGTGGGGACCATGAGATGAAGATGGATGCAACGACAGGGCAGGAGCATGCTAAGCCTAGAATTTAAGCTTTATCCTGAAGGCAGTAGGGAGCCATTGAACGTTTTGTTAGAAAGATTTCTCTGGTTGCTACATGGAGATAAGAGTTTTTTAGTGATAATGACCTTGACAGCAGGGACCAGAAGGAAAGTTATTGCTCTAATCTAAGAGGAATTCTGTTCATTTATAGAAACCATCCCACCTTTATGACCACCGTATGGCTAGAAACTTTTCTTTTTTTCCCTTTGTGCAGGTCACATGGGAATGTTCCGCTTACAACCTGCTCGCTTTCTACAGCTGGGAACCCTTTCATGTTCCATACTGACCCTAAGCCTGCATTCATGAGGGTCTGACTTCCCAAATTCCCAGAAGGCGGACACCTAAGAAAAATCCGTGTCAGGATGACAGCCCACTGCATCTGACTTCCTGCTTTACCTGACTTCTCAAGGACACCACTCTCCAATTTGTTCCTGCATATGGTGGGCTCTCAGTGCTACTAACTTTATTTCCCTGTTCCAGTCTCCTACTCATAGCTTGGCTCTCTCTGCTGCTACCTAATATTCAAAATTTGATTCTGAAGCTTGTTAAATTAAAACTGTAGCTGAATCCATAGCTTCATCAGGTCTATTGTAAAAGTTATGGCATTGACCAGAAGGAAGTAGGTCCCCAAGAACTGATCTGGGGGGATTCGCGTGCTTCAGAGTATCCCGGATCCCACGGAGCCTCGTGCCAGCAGAGGCAGCTTCTCTTCCTCCTCTTCCAGCGGGGATCCCACACCGATCTTCTCTGGGGAGTTGCTCTGCAAGGGGAAGCCAGTTTCTTCATGCCCCACCCTTATCATCTCTGATTATCTCCAAACTTATAACTAGAATTATATCCTAGTATGTCCTCAGGGGCCCAGAACCAGGAAGATGGTTAAAACATCAAAGGAATTTTTAATCTTGGCTAATTTTTATCAGCAAAACCCTGGCCAATGTGTGTGAGATGAAGGGCTTGGCCAAAGAGAGAGGGACATAAAGATTAGGCTACATTTTTCAAGATGATATTCTTGCCAGAGATTCTGGATGAAAATACTAGCTCCAACAGCTGGGAGCACATCTGATTGTTTTTCTCAATTGGCTGGCTGGACACTGCCTCACAGATGGAACACATCAAATGAAGGCCAGAAAGTCAGAAATTTCTGGGACAACAGCAAGGACAGAATAGAGAGATTTAGGAAGACAGGAATTGGGGAATGCATTTATCATTCGTGATTCAGTCCATCTCCCATTAAAGAGCAAGAATGTACTCCTATCACCAAAGCACTGAAAAACATATTTGTTCAGGAAGAGCAAGGATCTTTGTAAAGGTATTTGGCCAAAGATGCCAATGGGAGGAACTGGTTGTACAAAATATCTTCCTGATTTCAGTAAGGATGGTGGAATCAGGGCAGGTCTCTTGAGCAAGGCCAAACATGGCATTTATCCATCAGAGGCATGGTATCTGTAATTAATGTACATGGCCAAGGTACTACGGTGGGAACCGGAATGGTCTGACTCTTTGACGGTATCTAATAAGCAGATCCAGGGGTGAAACAGATGGGCAGCCTCCTCCAAGGTTGTACTTGATTTCTGGAACCGAAAAAACCCCGGCCTAGAGGAAAGAGATCTTCCTTGAGCCACTGCCATAGAGAACCCCGTGTCCTCACTCATTTTACAGGCCTGATTTATTCCAGAAACTCTGAGCCCCTTAAATGAAAGGAAGGGTGCATATCCCCGACAGCAGCCTCTATGATAACATGTCAGGGTCATACTGTGCCTCTCTCTCCTCGTCTTCTCCGGAGGGACCATTACTTATCAGCATCAACATACACTGAGGGAAAGAAAATCTCCAAACCTTTGGCTTTGAAATCATGGCAAACTAGGACGGCTCTGTGGATTACCAGTGAGTGGCAGCCTTATCATGATCAGATGGTAAATATTCTAACTCGAATCAGCCTCACATTGGGCCCTGTGAAACCCCGCACTTATCTGTGGTTGAGTGTAGCTGGGACAGATAAATGTAGCAATGAGCGTAATTTCCAAGTTTGCTTCCTGACCCCTGTCCTGAGGGCTGTTGTGGTAAGAGAAGCAAATCAAGCCCCAAGGAGTACTGTCCAAGAGAGATAGGATGTGAGCACACATCTAATTTTAAATTTTCTAGTGCCCCTATTTGACAAAGGTAAAAAGAAACAGGGGTCATTAATTTTAGTCGTATTTTTTGTTTAACCCACTATATCCAAAATAGTATCTTTTCAACGTGAAATCAATACACAACTTATTAAAACACTCATTTTTGTCCTCAGCTGCACTTACAGAACATCTAACGGTGGACGAGCCCGTGTCAAGTGCTCGGCAGCCACACGCGGGTAGTGGCTATGGTATCGGAGAGCTCAGCTCTCCAGCTTTTCCCCCCACTGCGAGAGCTAGCCAGAAGCAATGACACATTCAGGAAGATTCTCAGAAATGCATATGCAATCGAAAAAGATTTGTTTGTGGTTATGGTAGTGTGGGAATGGTTCCTTTCATAGCTCTTTTTAAAACAAATCCGTTTTACCCATGCAGCTGTCAGATAAACTCCAAGTATTATTATAGCTGTAATTAGGTCGGGACTCAAATTGTATCTGCCGCTCCAGATGTGGTCTCTTCACCGGAGCAAACAAGCCCAGTTCCTAACATCTGGTGGGCACCCACGGGCGTGGTAGCTGTGCTTGTCCATTCTAACAAGGAGAAAGCATTGAGCTGCGATTTGCTTTCACCCGGCAGGCACAGCTGTCCACCTTCGGCAGTCTGCTTTGGGATTACACGGACTCTGCCCCGTGCCACAATTTAGTCCGTGCTTGGCTTTCTCCCTATTGCGCAGGGAGTGATGCTGGCCCGTTATATGGATGACGTCAAGCTAATAGAACCTGGGGCCGGGATGCAGGCGCTTCAGGTACCTTGGGGAAGATACAGATGTGACTAAAGTGAGAGACGCTCGCCAGGAAGATACAGAGGCTGCTGCCCGCCGCGTTAAATATAAAGCTTGGGATACCGCTTTTTTTTTTTTTTTTTTAGGATTTTTGTTCATTATTTATTTGAGAGAGAAAGAGCGAGAGAGCATGAGCAGGCAGAGAGGCAGAGGGAGAGGGAGAGGCAGACATCCCCACTGAGCAGGGAGCCCCAGGCGGGGCTCGATCCCAGGACCCTGGGATCATGACCCGAGCCAAAGGCAGACGCTTAACCCACTGAGCCACCCAGGCGCCCCAAGGCTTGGGATACCACTTTCAAAGGAGGAGGCAGGTGGCCTTGCAACTTCTACCATTAAGAAAGCAGCACATCGCTCGGCAGACCTCTTTAGATGCGGGAGGCACTCTATGCCACATGCAAGCATGCTGTTTTGACCTTTTTACTGTGTGACCAATCCTTCCAGGAGTGAGCAGGATCCAGAGCAAGAAAAAGTGGAAATGGGGGCCATAGCATCTTCACTGCTGCATATACCACTTAGCTTGACGCTCACTCGCACAGCTATGCGGGTGCTGGTTTAGCAGGCTTCCTACCAAACGAGGAACATTGCCACCAGGGACACAAAAACGATGACACCGAAGTAAAAGCTGAACAGTCACGTGGCCATTTGGGGCTCTTCCTATCACTTGAAGAACAGGCATAAAGGCGGTCATGGTGTTGATTTGAATGACTTACCCTGATTTTCAAGGAGGAAGAGGGATGCCGTTATGCAACGGAGGCAGGGAGGAGGTATGTCTGAAAGCCAGATATACCTTAGGTCTACGTAAGCAAAGACCCTGTCTTCCGGAATCTTCTGTATCTCCTGCGCCCTCACCCCGCCACGCTCACGGCCCTACTGACACCAGGTATGTGGAGGCTCCCCCCACTGAGCAATTCTCTGAGACACCAGCTCGGTGTCCTACAACTTCATGCCAATCTGACACTCCCCGGAGACAGCATCAGATCCCACCGGTTAAGGGCTCAGCCCCCCGAGACTGCTCCCACCCCACTTCCGGCGCCAGTCACAAGTCCCACTTGTCGCCTGTGCTGCTGACTGATCAGCTATGAATCTAAGGGTCCCATGGCTCCCCTCCTCCAGTTCAATTTGCTAGAATGGCTCACAGAACTCAGAGAAACCTTCCCTTATGTTTACCGGCGTATTGAAGGCTATGATAAAGGGAACGGATGAACAGCCAGATGAAGAGATACTTTGGGTGAGCTCCAGGAGGTGCCACACTCAGAAGCTTCTGTCCTCACCAAGTTCGGGTGCATGGATGTGTTCACGAGCCCAGAAGCTCCCCAAACCCCGTACTACTGGGATGCCACCGAGGATCCGTCACGTAGGCCTGATCAACCATGAACTCCGTGTCTAGCCCTTCTCCCCTCATTGGCACTGAAAATTGCAAGCTTCTAATCATGGCCTGGTCTTTCTGGTGACCATCCCCTATCACCCACCAAGAGTCATCTCAGTAGAACAAAAGATTCTCCTAGCGCTCTGATCGTTTAGGAATGTACAGTCTGAGTCAGCAACCGGGGACAGAAACCAAAATACATTTTTCTTAATATTTCACAACCTCCCAGTATTTCTTCACCCAGGAGCAGTCAAATGAAAAACACGAATAGAATCATCCAGCCAACGTGCTAACTGAGGGCAAAGGAGCACAGGATCGGCAGAGGAAAGAAGACATATAAACACCAACTCTGACCATTTAATCAATAGTGGGGGGAAAAGCTATATTCTGTACTTGTATTTTTTCCTTCCTGTGTCATAACTAATTGTTCTTTTCCTCCTTCCTATACCCTTACTAATTTATATGCAGGGTTGTAGTGCTGGTGGTGATCTTTACAATATAATCCACAGGTTACAGGATATAAAGTCAGAATCCAGATGAAACTAGAGAAAGAATGTACATCACCCAGAAATCCAGGACTTGAAGCTGGATGCCCTAAATGGTGAGACCTCGAGTTGTCTCCTTTTTGAACAGAGGATGTTTTCATTTGGGGGATAGTTGCATTACCTCGAGGCAGAAGACTTGTCATTGGTAAGCTTAAGCAAGCAGGAAGGGTGAGCAAACAGGGTTGACTGTATCGTAAATACTCGTCGTATTTTCTAGCTGCCCAGCCGTTTTTGAGCACCCTTGCTATGTTTTGGGAATTTGCCACCTTATAAATCTCAGCCCACCCCATCCCCAGGTAAAAGCCAAAAGAATTCTCCCAGTGTTCCTGTCAACGGTAGCCCAAACATGTAATCCAGACCCCATCTGTAAGGCTTACCCACAGGGACAGTGATTTTGAAGCGAGTAATATAAGGAAACAGTAGTGTATCCATGTTTATTTTTTCTGTCCATAGGGTAGCAGAACTCTGGCTTCCAGAGCCCTCCAGACTGAGTTCCTGCTGAGGAGATGGCACAGATGCTGGCAGAAATAACAGTTACAATAAAATGGAATTTCAGACCCAGAAGTGGCAGCAGGGAAAACCACAGGTCTGGTTAGTGCTCGGGAAAACGACCAAGCTGTTTTCCTCATAAAGCCAGTTCTGTGGCTCGGCTGTTCAGGCTCTAGAAATACAGAGCTGTGGCTGACTCTCTGGTCTTATTGATCAGTCTGCAAACTACCCAATACCCAGAGACTGTTTCTGTCACTTGCACCCGGTGACCCACTGATCCATACAGGTGCAGGGCGCTAGAAAGGGTTGAAGGCTGCATAAAAAGAAGGAATGGACGGCAATTTGCAAAGTGTGATTGTGGAACAGTGCAGGTCTCTGAGCAGGGAACTGATGCCGTCAGAGTGGTGCGTCGGGAAAAATTCAGCTGGCAACAGTAGGGAAGCTTTATTGAGGAGGAATTTGAGAGCAGTTCCAAATAAGGCCAAGACAAGGCCCATGAAGAGACCATTGTGCTGGTGTAGGTGGGACATGAAGGCTTGGACCCCATGGGGATCTAGGTCAGGGATATAGAATTGGAGAAGTCTCATTCTGGTTTGACTGTTGGCAAAGAACTCACATGGCTTTGTAATCGCAACTTTTAATATTAAAAGTCACTACTGGGATGCCTGGGTGGCTCAGTGGGTTAAGCGTGTACCTTTGGCTCAGGTCATGATCTCAGGGTCCTGGGATGGAGCCCCACATCAGGCTACCTGCTCAGTGGGGAGTCTGCTTCTCCCTCTGCCCTTTCCCCTGCTCATGCTCTCATTCTCTCTCTCTCAAATACATAAAATCTTAAAAAAAAAAAAAAAAAAAAAAAGAAAGTCACTGCTAATTGTTTTTCTGGTATTTGACGAAAAAAATGATCAAACTCAAATCTGTCCAGATGTCACATGACAGTTCTCTGTGTGGACTCAAGTTTGGACCTGACATCCTGTGAGCTTTCTTTGTCGTGTGGTCCTCAAAAATCGCATTTCTGCAAAGCAAGTTACTTCTGTAAGAAACGTGTGAGGAGCATCTTACCCAGTGTTTAATGGAAAGAGATAACATTTAAATTTCTAATCATGTGCCAGAGAGCTGAGCCCATTTATTCCCTCTGAGAACTTTATGAGATTGGAATGATTATATTCATTTTAGAGATGATAAGGGTACCCAGGGATTCTGACAAGTGAATTCCCCAGTTTTCATAATTCCCACCTGCCAGGCTGATTTAGCCCCAGTTGGCCTAGCTAAGGCCCCTGTTCTCCTTTTGCTCCAGAAGAAGGGGTTCACAGAAAACTTAGCGATGCTGTAGTCATCAGAAAACTACTGCATCTTTTTCATTTCCAGCTTGGGACCACCAGAACTCGGGAGGGAAAGCAGAGGGAGGTGGGTGGGTGAGAGGAGCACAATGCACTCATTCTCAGTGCGGTTGCTGGCAACCACTCCCATCCGTAGAGTTGGCAAACGTGTTCCCACTTATTTCCTTATTGAATGAGATTTTCACAATGACTGAGTAAGTATCATGAGGTTCATCTTAAAGAGGGAGAAACTGAGACTCAGTAGACTTACATATACGTACAATTATGCAACTAATAACCATCAGAGCTGAGGTTTGAATTCAAATCCTCTGACTCCGAACCCAGAACATTCTCCACTGCACAGAGCTACAGAAGAAAATGAAGGATGGAGCATCTTTCTAATAGAGTCAGGGGCCTGGGATTCCCTGGTAGGAGGTGAGTATCCCTGCAGGGTGTCCTTCTTTCCTCAGGTTGCTTTGGGACCCTTGAGACAAATCACTCTGTGCTGTATCAAAGCTGGCGGCATGCTTTCTCAAGCATCCAGGCCCAACGATGGCCATATATTGGGACACAGGGTGGTGTTCATTGACCATACTCCTCCCTCCTAAGCCACCTTCCAAAGTGACTGAGACATAATTGTAAGATTTTACAAAGACAAAGATCAAAATACGAGCTTTATGGCTGCAAAGGACACCATGGCTTCACCTCCCCAGACTTCCTACTATGTACCCCCCCAAATAGTAGTCTTTTCTCTCTCTGAGGAGAAGAATATGTTCTGGTAAGTTCACTGCATGGAGAAGCAGAGAATCTGTGTTTTCAGAGAGTAAGCTGCTCCAAAAGAGAATTTTCCAGTTGGTCACTCCTCCTCCCTTGGGGAGTACTATGTGGAGAGACAGGCTGAACGTGTCTGAACATGCTTTCTCTATGACAGTGTCAGGAACAGGGAACAAGCATTCCTTCCTCTCAACACTGTGCTTCCCGCATTGCAACATCCTGAGTCTATCAGGGACCATCAGCAGATGCAATATGTAATCCATTGTGATGAGGAAAGACAATGGTCTTTGATGTCTTATCTCAAATGGTAAGTAAATGAGACAATCATATAGGAGGAAGGACTGGTAACCAGGAAGAGCAGATGTGTTATTTACAGACTGGTATAACCACCAAATTAGATTGTCAGGGCTGTAAAGAACCTTGGAGACCATGTGTAACAAATCCCTGCTTACCTGACAGGCTTGTTTGTCAAGGTCATATGGGAATTCATGGAGCTGGGATGTGAGTCCAGGCATTTAGTCTGGTGTCCTAAAGACGTCTAATGACATCAGCTCCATACCCACGACCCCTTCTAAGGCTTTCTCACGTTAGAGCCCATGCTGCCACTGTTGACCCCTCTGGCATGGCCAGAACTGAATGGGCATCTGATGGAACGGTAGCCAGCCTAGATGCTGGTCTATAAACTGAGCAGAAGGGACTCCAGTGACGAAGTGAACCCACCAGACTCTGCCTTTTGAGGATTTTTGAATAGGAGACATTGGGCACTGAGCAACTAATAGGAAGAGCAGAAGACATAGAGAACAGAAGAAGACATGAGCTGAAGCTATGAGCGGGCAGAGTGTGAGGTCAGGTGGAGTAAAGAGCGTTGCATTGGCAGAGATGAGGACAGCAGAAGAAAGGATGGAGAAGCCGGGTCCAGAGGATGGCGAAGCTGTGGAGCGGCAGTTAGCTCCTCCTGCTGCAGAGGGACGGTCAACATCACCCAGTTGCCAGACCCACATTGGATCCTGTACCTTCCCATCATCAGACTAGGTTCTAAACCCTGGGGAGGTTAGCTACTGAGCTATTCATAGGTTCACCAGAGACCTGGTTATATGGCCAAGATGTCACTCTTTCTTAAAACATGTAGCTTCATAAACCACCAACACTCAGGGTAACCTGGATAAGCCTCTTTGCATAATACAACCCAAACAGGCTAACACATTAGCTTTTCCACAGGCAACTGCCCCTGTACAAACTATATACATTAGAATTAAAATTTTTGATCTAATAGTTTTATCCCCCCTGGCAGGAAGACCTAAGGTCTTTTAATAAGCCAGAATCCCACCTGTGATCATTTCCTCCATCCCAAGTAATTGCTAATGCGGCCTTAGAAACCTTCTGGTACAGCCTAAACAACTCCTTTTCTCCTGGCACACGTGGCAGGGACCCCCCCACCCCCGCCGGGCAGTGGGTGCCTCCATGTCTAGTGTCCGGCCTGAGGTCCAAGCATGGCATGAGCAGTCAGGATGATTAAGTGCCCAGAGCATGACTACCTATTCATGGATGCGGAGCGTCTGGATGGAATGTATGCATTGGACGGAGGGAAGTAAATCAGGTGGGGAGAGAGGAGGAATGCACCTGAGAGCTAGGAACTGTCACCTCTAGCTTTGCTGGCTGTGCCCCAACCTACTACTACTTGACTTCCTCACCCTTTTCACCTTTTTTTTTTTTTTTTTTGCTCTGTACCACTCTTCTCTCCTCCCCAATCCCCCTCTCTCCAGCCTCTTTATAGGACCCTGGGGTGATATAAGTAAACCTCAACAAAACTTCTGCAAAATCCAGGCCTCCTTCTGCCAAAGAGTCTCCAGTGATAAAAGCATGGATTTTTCACAGCTGAATGCAAACTTTATTTTATGTTCTCATCTATAAAATTGGCAGAGTTTAAATGCCCGTTTTCTTTACAAAGGTATAGGACAACCAGCACTCTCATACATTGCTGGTGGAGGTATAAATTGGCCGTTTTCAGTATGAAAATTACAGATCACGTGACTTTTGACCTAATAGTTTCACTTCTAGGAGTTTATCCTAAAGATATATATGTAGCAAACTTTATATTTATTCTCTTTCTTTCAGGAAGTATCCATTAAGGATGGCTCCAATGAGGAAGAAGCAATCTTTGGAAGTCTCTGCAGCCTGTGATATGGGGTAAGCAGTGTTGTAGCCAACAGTCCGTCTGGATCAAGAATGGATCCCTCCAATCAAGCCTTCCTCAGTTTTTCCCATAGAACGACACAGAGAGCACTTTGCTACATCTCTTACAGATCGCAGCTGAAGAACTCAAACTATTCACCAATTATTCTGCCTTTCTGATGAATGAAAGAGTGCAAGAGAATTGTGACCATGTCATAGGGGATATTGGGCAAAAAGTGACAGTATTGTTGCATAGGAAATTCCAGAGTGCTGTGTAAATGGGGAACTCATTTTCAGTTCTGACCTCAAGGAGGAAGGGACTTCTCTGCCCAGAGAGCCTTTAAAACCCCTTTTTGCCACCACAGTTTGTAATGAATACAGCCACCAGAAAAGAGGAGTCCCAGCAGAGTGTACACTCAGAGTCCTTGGGTAAGAGATTCAGGGCACCAGCCTCACTCAACTATTCCCACACTTAGCAACCAAACACTGTACCTTTAAGCATGTGCGAGAGATGACATGTAGCAGTTGGATCCTACAGAAAGAGGCAGACCTTGGGGTGCCTGGGTGGCTCGGGTGGTTGAGTGTCTGACTCTTGGTTTCGGCTCAAGTCATGATCTCAGGGTTATGAGATCAAGCCCTGCATTAGGCTCGCCACTCAGCATCACAGTCTGCTTGAGATTCTCTCCCTCTCCCTCTGCCCCTTTCCCTGCTTGCATGTGCATGTGCTCTCTCTGTCTCTTAAATAAATACATAAACAAAATATTAAAAAAAAAAAAAAAGAAAGAAAAAGAAAGAGGCAGACATCCCAGTGCAGGGCATACTGTGTGAGATGGGGAGACGTGGGCTGCCTACAGAGAATTAGACCCCACCTGCCCCTCTGTTTAGGGTCATCACCAGAATCATCTAAAGAGGAGCTGGAGCTGGGGTTCAGAACTCACCATGGGCTATTACCCAGTGTATACTATGGCCTTGCTTCAATTATTTTCAATATTTCACTTTGCCATTTCCATGAAGTTCTGAGCTTGGTGAATTCCAAGGCAATGTTAGAGTCCTCTAGAAAAATAAAGCTATGTACCGCCTTTCCTATCATTCCTGCCACATATTACAACAGTTCTTCATTTGAGGGGCATGGTAACGGGGTGAAAAGACCACTTCACTTGCTATTTTATGTAGAATGAGCCTTCCTGTGCTTTATTTCCTTATCTGCAGTATCAACTTTTATGATTCTGAGATAAATTTTCTGACATGGAAAGAACAGGAGAGGAAGGGAGGGAGTTGAACAGAATAATGGTGGGGTCTAAAGTTCCTGGATGGCTGGAAGATACTTCAGACAGAAAAATAACAAGGCCCCAAATTAGTTGTGCCCTGGCTGTAACGTTAGCTGTGTTCACTGTGAGGACAGGTGTTTGCCCTCTGATAATGAGTAGACTTTAATCCTAGGTGTGAGTACAAGTCATGTCAACAGGGGTGGTTCCAGAGAAATCCACAGTAATTGCCCAAGACACAACATGAGCCCACAACCAAATTCTCACACTGAAAAATGACCGGCAAGTAGGAATGGCAGTCTTAATGCAGCTCATGAGATAATAGAAGAGGCACTGATTGTTCCAAGTCAACAAACATCTTCTGATGCTTCAAAGGCTAGCCAGGCAAGCTCTTCCAGCAATGGAGAGGTGTGGCTCTGGCAGGTGGGGACACATGGTGAACACCCAAGCTCTGCAGTGCTGATGAGTTTTGTAATGGGTGGATGAGTCAAAGATCATGCCTCCTAGTTTGTTAGCTACTTGGTAGCTCCCAGGAACTTGCTCCAGACTCCCAGTGGCTCCATGCAAGCAATCCTGGGGCTGGTTATGAGCCCACAGAGTCATCATCGAGACTCAGATTTCAGTGTCTTAAGCACTGAAGCAAAATACTCCTGACTCACATCCTTGAATCCAATGAAGAAGTTTTGGTCAGAGATTGTGTTTCTGTGAGCATCTTAATTTTCATCAAGAAGTTGTGAATTTGTGTTGATAGTGCAAGAGAAGGAGGAAAGTAAGAGTCTGGTCCAGCAAAGTCAGCTCTTGCAAGGTATGAAATCTTACCTACAAGACACAACCCCACTGACCAGTCAATAGCACCCACAGTTCTGGTTCCATGTTCCCTCCAGTGAACTTCCTCCCACAAGTCCCCTGATTGTAATATTGGTACCAGCCCTGATTGCCCTGCTACCCAGTAGTCATGGAGCAGGTAGAATGGTTAGCTTTCTTTCCAATCCTCAGCGCTCCAGGAAGAATCAAGGAGTCATATACTCCCAGGGATAATCTCTGGCTAAGCTACTTAATAATTGGATGACCATGGACAAATAATCTGAGTCTCAATTTCTTCATCTGTATATTAAAAATAATAACATCCATTTTGTTGGGTGGTTATGAAGATTAAATTAAATCAGGTATATAAAGTACTTAACACAATGCCAAGCATAAGTTGAAGCTCCATAAATGGTGGTTTTCTTATTTATTTATTTTTATTTATTTTTAAGATTTTATTTATTTGAGAGAGAGAGAGAGAGAGCACATGAGTGGGGGGAGGGGCAGAGGGAGAGGGAGAAGCAGACTCCCTACTGAGCAGGGAACCCACTGCAGGCCTCCAACCCAGGAACCTAGGATCATGACCTGAGCCGAAGGCAGATGCTTAACTGATTGAGCCACCCAGGTGCCCCTACTTTTATTTTTTAAATACTTTTATTTGTTTGTTTGTTTATTTATTTATATATTTGAGAGAGAGAGAGAGAGAGAGCATGTGCAGGAGCAGGGGGGGCAGAGGGAGGGGCAGAGAATCCCAAGCAGACTCTGAGCTTGGTGTGAAGCCCAACAAGGGGCTTGATCTCATAACCCCGAGATCACAACCTGAGCTGAAACCAAGAGTCAGACACTCCACCCACTGAGCCATCCAGGCACTGTGATAAATGGTGATTTTCATCTCTGGGATTAGTGAGTCTCACAATTTGAAAAATGTTAAAGGTCATCCAATAAAACCCTCCTTCTGCTATTCTGTTGACAGAATCCCCTATTGCACCTCCAACACATGTGGCCATCAAGCCTCTGCTTTGAGTCTATCCAGGGCAAGAGAAAATACTCTTTAGGAGTTCTGAGGTTCTTGCTGAAACTGAGCTGAAATACCACTCTCAGGGGCTTCTTCTATTTGGAATAGCAACTCCTTGCCCACATACAAGAGTAGTGCTTCCGGCTGTGCAGACTTGTTGCTGTTCACATGGACTGCAATGTAAGGAGTTGGGCAGTGTGATGGCCCTGTCTATGTAACAGTCATCCAAATATTTGGTGTCAATCTCATATTTCTTTGAGTCTTTCCTTCTCCAATGAAAACCTCCAAATTCCTTCTGTCATGTCTCACATGACAAGTTTTGTATCTACCACCACTCAAGTCACTCTTCTCCCAGTGCTCAACCAAGTACTGCCTTGATCTGGGCATAATGCTCTAGTCATCATCTGACCAGTTGGGAGAAATGAGATCCACTTTTCACATTTCATGCTGCTAAGCTATGTTCTTCCACTACTCCATCCTGACTTGCATGATGTCTTTTATTATTTTACTTCTCACTTAATCCCTATACTTGCCCTGTGAAATTTCATACTGCTAGGTGCAACTCATCATTCCAGATGATGAAGACATCTTTGTATCATGCAACATACTCATTCTCTCATGTTGGTACAAAGATTACTCAAGACTCACAGGACAACAGGTAGAGCTCTTTATTCCATTCTTAGAAAATGCCCTCCAACTTGGCATAGAATCAATCTAGCCCTTTCTTTCTTTCTCTTTCTTTTTCTTTCTTTCTTTCTTTCTTTCTTTCTTTCTTTCTTTTCTTTCTTTCTCTCCATTTCTTTATTTTCTATCCCTTTTCTTTCCTTTCCTTTTCTTTCCTTTCCTTTCCTTTCCTTCCTTCCTTCCTTCCTTCCTTCCTTCCTTCCTTCCTTCCTTCCTTCCTTCCTTCCTTCCTTCCTTCCTTCCTTCTCTTTCTTTCTTTTTCGCTTTTGATATTTGTTGCACTAGTACCCAGTTCAAATGTCTCTTTATTGACCCCAACTTCACTATGGGAGACTTTGTTGAGTTTCTTGTTCAAGTTATTTATTCCTTCAGACAACAGTATTGGGCACCTGCTGTGTCTTGGCAGTAGTAGACACCTAGATTACAGGTAGTGTTGTGCTGGAAAATGTTTAACATTGACTACCACCCCTGCCAAAAAAAATTCTTGGTTTGTAGCATTTGCTGATTTCCATGACATAAGTACTTCCCAAATGGCAGATTTCAACCTATTAATGTGATGTCACTGAACATGGAGTTGGGAGGACCTGTGTATCATCAGCTCTTGTGAGCCATCGTGAGCCAACTCCAGCACACCAGTGATGATGTACACATGAACCATGGATGGTTTCTTTAAGACTTTTTTTTTTTTTTTGAGAGAGAGAGAGCTGTGGGAAGGGCAGAGGGAGAGAGAGAATCCCAAGCAGACTCCACGCTGAGTGCAGAGCTCATGGCAGAGCTGGATCTCATGATGGTAGATCATGACGTAAGCCAAAATCAAGAGTTGGATGCCTAACCGACGAAGCCACCCAGGTTCCCTGAACCATAGATGGTTTCTGCTGTAGAAAAGCTCCAAGAGTTTCTTATAGTCTGGCGATGCACAATGCCTGTCTTCCCTTTAGACCTACCATGGAGAAACCATGTCAGTGGAGGAAATACGATTTGTCTGATGTGATTTCTTCTCAGTGAACCCATGTCATTTCATAACTGCAATGGACCCTTTTAAGTGCTTGTGAACCTAAATGTTTCATCCAAAGTTACTTCCAGAACCAATGTTGAACTCATTCACCTATAGTTTAAGGAATCTATATTCTCCCTTATAAAAACCAGTACATTTCTAATCTTTTAACATGTTTACAATTCTCTGTAAGTCCTTCAAACTCTCCATGAGCAATTTGGAAATCTCATTCCTAAATTCTCAGTATCTTGAAGTGAATTCCATTCCAATCTGAGAGCCCAGAGCACATACTGCCTCTTCACCCACCTTGAGCTGTTTATTCTTCTCTTTTGGATCCAAAGATGTTTCTATTTGATGAGAATGATAAAAGGAAAATAAGGATAAGGATCCTTTCTCCATGTTTTCATGACAGATAATATTTGCTAACTGATAGGCAGAATAAGCTCCCCCTCCCCAAGATGTCCTCATCCTAATTCCTGCATTAGGAGGGATGTGTTATCTTATATGTAAATATGTTACTTTTTTTGGCAAAGAGGAACTAAGGTAGTATATGGAATGCAGCTTGCTAAACAGGAGATCTTAAAATGAGAAGATTATTCTAGATTATACAGATGATCCCAGTGTAATTACAAAGGTTTTTTAAATTTGGAAGAGAGAGGCCGAAAAGATTTAAAGATGCTACATTGCTGGCTTTAAAGATGGAGGAAGGGACCATGAGCCAGAAAATGCAGGTGGCCCCTAGAACTGGAAAAGGCAAGGAAACAGATTCTCCTTTAGAGCCTCCAGAAGGAAAAGGGCTCTGCTTACTCTTTGATTTTAGCTCCGTGAGACCCATTGTGGACTCTGACCCCCAGAATTGTAAGACAATAACTTTGTGTTTTTTAAACTACCAACTTTGAGGTAGATTTGCGGTAGTAGCCATGACTCATACATGAGGGGCACCTGCGTGGCTCAGTCGGTGAAGCGTCCGAATCTTGATTTCAGCTCAGATCATAATCTCAGGGTCTTTGGTTCGAGTCCTGTGTCGGGCTGTGCATTTAGAGGGGAATCTGCCTGAGATTCTCTCCCTCTCCCTCTGTCCACACCTGCTCATGCACGCTCTCTTTCTAAAATAAATAGATGAATCTTTAAAAAGAAGAAGAGGAAAAGGAAGAGGAAGAGGAAGAGGAAGAGGAAGAAGAAGAAGAAGAAGAAGAAGAAGAAGAAGAAGAAGAAGAAGAAAGGGAAAGAAAACTCATACATCAACCTATTCCAGGCCTTCTTCCTTGCATTCTTCCACTATCAAGACCCAAGAGTCCAGTACAGACAGTCCTCAACTTACGAAGTTTTGACTCACAATCTTTTGACGTTAGCATGGTGTGAAAGCAATACACATTCAGTAGAAATCATACTTCAAAATTTGAATTTTGATCTTTTTCCAGGCTAGTGATATTTGGTAGGACTGTCTCTCATGATTCTGGGTAGTGGCAGCCACAGCTCCCAGTCAGCCATGCGATCACAGGTGCAAACAACTGACACACTTACCACCATTCTGTACCCACACAACCCCTCTGCTTCTCTACCCTTGCTTTTCTAACGCATTGCTCCCCCACCCCCCAACTTTCTCTCCACCATGAAACCATCAGGAAAGCAAAACAAGAACTTTGTCACATATTTGGTAGAGAGGCCACTTTCAGACAGCAGGCTTGAGCAATGGAAACCTGAGCAAGGCAAAAGGGCCCATGGCGACCACCAGGCTGAATGCAAACAGGATCCTTAAGTGACCCACGTCAAAATAGCCATAGACCCTAACTTACCAACTACACCCAGGCACAGTTCCTAAGATTACCAAAAAAGGGAAAATTCCATACCATCGCATACTCCCTCACTCCACCATATAACTGTGGACTCTCACCACTGCCTCATGGCAGTCTCTCCTTTGCTGTCCTGCCCACCTCTCCCTAGCAATGTATTCAATAAACTTCTATCTCTTTTGTTCTGCCTTGGGTGAATTCTTTCACTGCTTGAACCACTGGCCCCCACCCAACTGGGACACCCCACATTTGGTGGCCTCCCTCATTCAATCAGATGACCCCATATTTGGGTCTTACATGAGTGAGATTTTCAGGAGAGGGTGGAAAGCTCATGTACTGCCGTTATCTTGCCCTTTGCTTCCCTTCAGCTGGGTGGGCAGGATGCAGTTCTTTCCCACAACTGAAGTTCTTGTATGTTCTCCCTTCTTATCCTTCCTTACCTATGTGCCCTCCACTGAGTCTCTAGACTAAGGTAATTGATTTCCACACCACCATAAATGTTCCCTTGAGTAACTCTGCTCTCTTTTATCTCTGGTTCCAGCCTTACACTTCAGGTTTCAGAGTCTCTGGAACTGTGTTCAATGAGTTTATTACTCATGCTCTGTACTCAAGTACCCTGAGTTCCATCAATCATTAATATGTCCTAGGGGCTGTGGGACATGAAAATGCTCCATGTGACCTGAATCCTCCTTGTTAGTTGGGACATTATCAGGTAACTATGCTGTGAGGTAGGAAGTGGTATGTGCTTTAAGAAAAGAATCGATAAGGTCCAATAGGAGCGCTGATGTGGGCAAAGGTCACTTCCAATTTGAAGACAGGCTTCAAGGAGGAGGGACTTTCCAGCAGGGCCTCGAAGAGTATGAACAATTTAGAGATGGGAAGAAAGGGGCTATCCTGTGAGCCAAAACTCAGAGTTGTGATAAGGCTGGGTGTATCCATGGAGAAGAATGAAGTTTGGCTTGGACAAGCATAGCTTGGTGGGTGAAGAATGTGAGATAAGACTAGAAATGTAGGTGGGGCCAGACCTTGGAAGATTGTCAAGTCAGCAAACAGGATTTGGCTTTTCGGCTGTAGTCAATGGGTGTCTTCAAAGTTTGGTAAGCACAGAGTAAAATCACATACTTTTTCAAAGGTATAATAACCACTCATTAAAAAGAAAATTGGTATTCAGTAATTTAACTAAGTTATATAGGTTGTTGCCTAACCACTGATAGCTCTCAAAAAATTTTTTTTCTTTAACAAAAGTTCTGAATTAAAAGGGGAGAGTGAAGAAAGTGTAACTCAGGTCCTGAAAGGCCCTGCCCGTGTGCACCCCAGAGATCAAGGCTGGAAACAAAAACCTTACCCAGGTCCACCAGGCAGAGGCCTGTCCTAAGCCGTACAGTTGGAGACAGAGGAAGAGGAGGCAGCTTGCAAATGCCGCGGGTGCTGCAGTGGAAATGACCTTGTAATGACATTCAGGAACCTAGCTTTGTCACTGATTCACAGGACCCTTCCCTTCTGTGGGCCTCAGTTTCCCATCTGGACACCGAGGGGGTCCATCACAGTGATCCCTGGATATGGGAGGTTCAGTGACTTCTGTCCTGCTAGCTTCTGCAATGTCTCACTCCCTCTGTCTCTACCCCCAAAAGGACCTGAAATGAATGTACCTCATCCATGCTTCTGGCCTGATCTGTGGGACTTCTCTTGTTCTAAATGTTGCACATAGAACTCTAGATTCAGGGAATGTCAACTCTAGGCCCCCTAATTCTATTACTTTGTCAGGTAGGTTTTGACATGCATTGGAGAGAAGTTTCAGCTGTGGTGAGGAAACCTTGAAGGAAACCAGCTAAAAACCTTCTTCTAAGGAAGGCCTGCCTGAGAGTACTGTAAGAAAGTGGCTTTTAGAAAAAGCTTGGCTTGATAGAATAAATGAGGTCATGTAAAGTTGTGAAGTGTCAGGTGGGATGGGGATGACAGTCAGGTCTTGGATGGGAAGTAGCACTGGAAAATGGCCCATTGACAGGGGTTCTACTCTTCACAGATTCCCTGGCCCCAGTACCTGGAGTTGCAGGTTGGCCTGGGAAGACGTATCTGATTGGTTTGTAAGTGCAGCCATCAATCTTTTGGTATCCGCTGTCTCCTCTGAGGGGGCAGCACAGTGCTGAGAAGATGGCCATAGAGAGAGAGCGGAGGTAGAAGTAGGGACGGGAAAGGAAGAGGAGGCATACAGGGTCCTAAAAGCTCCCCCAGATCTTACAGCATAGCCTGGCTCTGAGTGAGTCATACCCTGAGGAAGATTTCACATCTTCCCTGGCAACAACTTCTATTCTCTGGAGACAGGTGCCTTCTCAAAGCTAAGCCAAGGCCCCATCTGTTGTTGAAGTCTTCCATCCAGACCACTGACCAAAAGGATGGTATGGGGCCATGCCTGGCAGGGCTAAGCTCAAAGGCTCTTAGAGGGTACCTAAGTGAAGACCTCTCTCTACCAAGGAGGAAAATTAGGCTCAGAGACAGGAAAGGATTAGCTGCATTAGAACTTGACACCAAGCCTTCTTATACAAGATATAGTGGTTAAGAGAACATCAGCCTCAGAGCCGGACAACACACTGTCAAATCCTGCCTCCTCCACACCTAGCTGAGCAATTTGACCAACTTAACCTCTTTCAGGCTCTAGCTGCTGCATTTATCAAAATGGAGACAGTAATAGAATCCACCGCAGAGGGTTGCTGCAATGCTTAAATGAAATAATAACCGACACACAAGATAACTGACTCACAACAGAGTCAGTGCTCAGGACATGTTCAGGGAGCAAAGTACAGTCTTCTTTTCTCTACAGCCTGGAATAAACACCTTCAACCCCCAATTCTTGGGCCAGAGCGAACCACTCGGTGGTTGATACTGGGTTTTCCACAGCTGGTCATAGGCATCACTCTGGTTTTGCTCAAAGCACGGGTCAGAGAGGGGAGGGAGAAGAGGGCCTAATTCCACAAGCCCCACCTCTATCTCCGCTCTCTCTGTTTACACTGGGGTTGCAATTGTAAATATCCACAGAGAACAGACACGTATATAAACACGTGAAGCAGGCCAGGTGAGATGTGTGACAAATTGGAGAGTACAGTTTGATCCTGGCCTCATAAAATCGCCTTTGCTTACACTTCCTGGGGTGCTGAGGGCTGGCAGACAGACAGCCATTATGGGTCCAGCCGTAGTTTGAATTGTACAAACACTTACAATGTCACCTTTGTGGGGACACATGAGTCAATTCTTGACTGATAATGCTATCAACACTGGGTGGGTACCTGTAACCCCCAGCCTGAGCTTTTATCTCATGGACATGGTGAACTGTTCCCAACAACCTGTACTTGTGGAAACTGCAGTATTGACAGCTCAGAGGAGACTCTGTGGCCACACACAGAGACGCATCAGTTACTATGCATTTTAGGGTTGTTTTTTTCTTTCTTTTATCCTACCTGATTTTTTACAATTCCCTATTTCCATTAAGAAAGAAATTGTGCTTTGGTAATATGTTCAAGTAAAAGTGTGCAAAGTCAAATGTATAATTAAAATCCCTTCTAGAACCTTCTCTTTGGAAATAACCTCAGCAAGATCTTTTTCAGTTTTATTTTATTGCATACACACACTGTACTAGTTTGCTAGGACGGCCATAACCAAGTACCACACACTGGGCGACTTAAATAATAGAAATGAATTTTCTCACGGTTCTGGAAGCTACAAGTCTAAGATCAAGGTGTCAGCAGCGTTAGTGTCTCCTGAGGCCTCTCTCCTTGGCTTGCAAATGGTCATCTTCCACCTCTGCCTTCACACGGTTTTCACTTGTGTACATCTGCGTCCTCCTTTCCTTTTCCTATTGGCTTAGAGTCCACGCTAAAGACCTCATTTAACTTTAACTACCTCTTTAAAGATCTTTCCTCCAAATACAGTCACATCCTGAAATCCTGGGGAGTCGGGCTTGGACATAGGAATTGATGGGTGGCATACAATTCCGCCCGCAACAACATAGAACAATTCCTTTTCTGCAGAGTTCTGCAACTCGGTTTTCTCACTTAAAGTAGTTTCAACACGTTTTCAAGTCAGAAGGTTGTGTATCTTCCTGAGGAGGCTGAGATAGAGTATTTAGCTTTCTCATCTCCTATACATATACAGCAAGAGAGAAGAGGTTGGGAAGGGCCATTTGGGTCAACAACCAACAGCGTCCGTCAAGAAGCTACGCTGGCTCTTCACTGACTCTCTTCCTTCTTCTAATTGCTTTTATTGCTTTGTGTTTTCATCTAAAGTTCATGTGACTTTCTTCTGCTTTTTCTCCATATCCCACATTAAGTTGGCTACTGCATAAATTCTGCTCTGTGTGCTATTTCTATGATGTGTATTCTTTGAAAAATGCTATTACGTCCTTGCTTTCTTTTCTTAGCTCTTTTGGCTTCCTTGTTTCATCTCATTCCTTTGATTTATTACTCTTATCTTTTATCTCTTTTTTTCCACAGAGGTCACATGCTCTATCTTTTCTGTGGGAAGTGCAAGGCATATGGTATCTGAAAATCCTACTGCTCCCTGGGACGTGTTCTCCAAGTCTCCTGTTTGGCTCTCAGTAGTGCAAGTGGTTCCTCCTTTACTCACTTCCTTGTGTCTTTGGGTTCCCTGTATATTCTGCCCCTTGTACTAAAAAAGGCACATTGATGCCCTATTGTTTGCTGTCAAAAGTCTGTGTGTGCACGCATGCGTTTGTGAATTTTGTCTCAACTCTCTTCCTTGACCTTGTCAGGGCCCATCCTTTGGGCATGCCTTCAGTCTTTAGAGTGTTCCCAACCTGAGGTGAAGCTCATTCCGTTTGCAGGCTCCTTAAGGCCCCTGGAGCATTGCTTTGATGTGTCAGTCGAATCTATTTTAGTGTCTTTAATGTCATTATTAGGAAAGATTTTCTTACTTCAAGATTATGTAAATGTTCATCCATGTATGGAAATATACTTATCACTTTTTTTTCCAAATGGCTAGCCAACTTTTCCAATATCATTTTAAAAATTATCCAAATCTTCCCTACCTGTATAATTTGCTGGATGGTGTTTTTACACATAGTGTATATAACATACCAAATAATGTACAGACATAGAACTTTTCTAGGCTTTTCTTTCAGCCTCACTAAAATAGCTCTTCAGGCTATAACTATTGTCAGAACACTAATGTATATTCACAAACATATTAGATTATATTGCATTATATTATATTATTATATATAATATATATGAAATCAGCTTTATAATACAAGAAATTAAAAGCTGCATAAATTAAATAAAAGCTTCCACTGCTCTCACCTCCCACTGAGACCCCATGGACAAGGTCTAGTCAGAATGTTGACCTGATTAAAGCACAATGGATATGCCTTAAACAGGAAAACTTAGGGACAGCCTCTACTACCTGTGGGTAAGGCTGCTAGAGCAGGGCACAGGGACCCATGCTGTGACTCAAGAGTGAGAATTTTATCTGAAGTTATCAAATCTTTATTTTCATATAACAGACAGGGTCAAGTCTTATATAGATCATTCTTCAAATGATCAAAACAAGTGGCCCAAGGATTTATCTTAGGGAGGGAGCACTCTGTTTAAAAAACATTTCATAGTCCACTTAGATAGATAAAGTTGGCTCTCGGTCACCAAAGCCTAGTCATGAGGTGCAAAAAGGGAGTTCGATTGCTTTATGACAACAAAAGGAATTATTTAGAGTTCATGAGGAGAAGACAGAAACAAGGAAGGAAGACAGAAAAAGCAGAAAGCAGTGATACAGTAAAATCCCCAGGGCTGGGAGAGCTAAATGCACTTTGAAGAAGATATCCAATATTCAAAGTTGAGTTGTTAGTATTCTACTTTTTTTTAAAGATTTTATTTCTCAATTTGAGAGAGAGAGGGAGTGGGAGTGGGGGGAGGGGCAGAGGGAGAGGGAGAAGCAGACCCGTTGCTGAGCAGGGAGCCCCACATGGGGCTCGATCCCAGGACCCTGAGATCATGACCTGAGCCCAAGGCTGATGCTTTTTTTTTTTATAATATTTTTTTTATTATGTTATGTTAGTCACCATACATTATATCCTTAGTTTTTGATGTAATGTTCCATGATTCATTATTTGCGTATAACACCCAGTGCCAAGGCTGATGCTTAACCGACTGAGCCACCCAAGTGCCCCTGTTAGTATTGTTTTGACATAAACTCGCCCATTTCCCCAAGTTCTCAGCATCCTTTGCTCCTCAAATGAAAAGCCTGCGTGTAGTGGGGTGGGGAGAGGAGTAGAGGACAGTAGCTGTGTTCATATCTAGGTCTATGTGTTGTCATGGATGTCCATAATCTAAACTTATTCAGCAGAAATATGAACCAAAACAGAGGTAACAATGCGCAGGCAGGACCTGCCTCAAACTATGGCAAAAACTTCGTGAGATCATTGATTTCTACAAGTTATAAAATGGGGACTTTAAAGTACACTAAATTTTGCAAGCACAATGAACCCAGCTGACGTCTTGTAGTTTTCCAAAACGTCACTGGCTATGCCCACATTTGCCCCTCAAAGGAACTGGCATACTCATATCTTTGGCAAAATGCATTGCTGTATTTCTCAGTTTACCTCCCAGAAACAAGTGGGGAGAGAGAAGGAATAAACAAAATGTCAAAACCTCTGCTAGTTTTTCTAATGGTCCGTTTTTAAGCAGAGCAGGTTGGATACGATTACATTTTTTTTTATTTGTAAAATGTGGCTAATCGTAATAGCTTCTTCACAGGATTGTGGTGAAGATTACGTGGTTACTGCTGTACGTACCGTGCTTTAGAAGTGCCTGGCACACAGTAAATTCTGCGTACATTTACTATTACGACTACAAATACAGCTGTCATGATCATGCCTACTAGAATAAGGGGAGTTGAGCTGGAGGGAGTCTAAGAAGAAAGGAGCTGGAAACTTCAGGAGCAGGGAGTCAAGTGCCTGCCCCCGGCTCCCTCTTCACCCCAAACCTTTGACAACTAGACCATGAACTAGACTGGAGACTTCAGAGAAGTCCCCATTATCTGGGGATATTAATAGATAATAAGAATGCGGAATCAGTGCGGAAAGTAGGGGCTATTTCATCTCGCCATTTGGGGGAAATGTGTGGCTATTCTGGGGAGAAAACCGAAGCCGGAGTCAACAAAGCACCTGCATTCCTTCTGCAGAGGTGCTGGGCGAGGGCTGGGCTAACTGAGCCATCCTGCTTGTCTGCAGTGGACCAGCGAGCTGGTTTAATTTAGTGCCGCTAATATCGCCGTTTCCTCTTCCCTTTTCTGAATTAGAGTATCCACCTAAGCTGGGAGTCAGGTGGATAGAGCCCACTTAGGACAGTGTTTGCAGCCCTGGCTGCACAGCAGACGCACATGGAGGGCCTTTAAAATGACTGTGGCCCGGGCCCCACCCTGTGCATTTAAACCATCATCTGGAATAGGGCCCAATCCATCAGCATTCTTCAAAGACTCCCCCAGATGATTCTAGCATGCAGTCAGGATTATTAACCACTATTTTACAGGGTATAATTTTACCAAAATGTTATATTAAAGGTTCATTTCCTCGGAACAAAAGCTCACACAAGTTGTTTATTAAGAGATTCGCTCTTCCTGCATTCCTCCCCGTAGGGGATCCTAGTTGGAAGGTACACTTTGCATTTAGATTTTCCCTCGGGAATGTTAATTGCTTGAGCTATCATAACAGGATGGAATTTTTACTTATCCCTGGTAGGAGAGAAGGATCTGTACAACATGGTTGAACTCTGACCTCTATGCCTATTTGGATAGCCCCCCAAACTCAGCAAAGTAAGTGGTCCTGTTTTTTTATTTATTTTTAGAGATTTTACTTATTTATTTGACAGACAGAGAGCACAGGCAGAGGGAGTGGCAGAGGGAGAAGGAGAAGCAGGCTCCCCGCAGAGCAGAAAGCCCCATGAGGGACGTGATCCCAGGACCCTGGGATCATGACCCGACCGGAAGGCAGACACTTAACCGACTGAGCCACCCCGGCGCCCCAGTGGTCCTGTTCAATTGCCAGACTTGTGCACCAGTAAAAATGCAGGATAGAGTCAGTTAACAACACCGAGAAATCACCAGGCCCCCACTATAGAGGCTGAGATAACGAGGAAACCAAAAGTCTTTCTAAGACCAGAAAGTTCTGCTGTATCCCTAGAACTTCTTCCTGGTTTCCAAGCAGCCAGCCACCTGCTCTCAGCTTTCACCAAGAACTAAACAATTAAAGGAAGGAAAAAGATTATTCTAGGCCAGAAATGTTCTGGGAAACTTTAAGCAACCTTGCCTGTGGAGAGGACGTTCCTTGGCCTCTTTCCCTTGTCAAGCATGACCATCTTCTGGGCGGGGGAGAAGAAAGCTCACACTGAAACACCTGTCGACCACTGCACTGGGGGAGAGGAGCAGCGTAAGATCAGACCACTGACGATAAGGCTGCACAGGATCAGTTGCTAGACTCCCTCGTTTACATACCCACGGTGCGAGCCGTGCAGTAACACGGAGATGTGTTACCAAGCCAGAAATGACAAAACATCTCAGGTCTTTCCGGAAACCTGTGAAAGCTGCCCCTTGGGAGGTGAGGGCAGGCTGCAAACAGGAATGGTTTGACTGATGGGTTTAAAGAATTATCTGATGGCTCAATGTGGACACACTGCTTGCTTTCAGCGCCCATCCCTGACTTCTGCAGCCCCTGCTAGGGAAGAGATACTGTGGGACTAAGCATTACAGGTAAAAAGAGAGTTGACGCAGGAAGCAAGCAGAGAAAAAATAAGAAGGTTCAGAAAGGTCCCAGCCCGGTCTAGGCCTTTCCCTCCTGCAGGCCTGCCACCCCAGGGGCAGTGGACCACGGAGGAGCCCAGGGCTGGCAGGAGCTGCCCTCCCCTAGTGTTTTAGGCACTGTGCTTCCTCAGACTGCCATCCGCCCAACACTCCCCAGCAAATCCCTCCGCTTTTATGTCACACACCTGCCTTCCTTTCCCTTTAGAGCTTTTCTGGGCCCCCAGAGAGATCTGAATGAGGAACTAAAGAACATGAGTCAGGAAATGAGTAGACCAGAGCTTTGGGATCCTGTGCCCAAAGACACTACGTTTTTTTTTTCTCTGAACCTCATTTCTGTATTTTAAAAGAATCAGAGACTAGATTTCCCCCCTCCCGCCTAGGAACATTTTCCGGGCCCCACACCTCCCTCATCATAGCAACTGTATTGCTTCTTCTGTCTCCCTGACCAGACTGAGAGCTCACAGTATGAGAGGAGCCACGTCTGTCTTTATTTATTCTTGCGTCCCCACTACAGGGACACGCATATAGGCAATCAAAAACTGTATCTGTTGGATGAGAGAGAGGAAGGAGGGAAGGAGGATAAGATACCTCAGCTAGCTACTGGGCTCTTATTTGCATAAAGATTGCTAGGAGTCCTAAAAATTGCTACAAATCAGGAAGGAAGGAAGCTGCTTCTCTCCAGCCCCTAAGCAAGGGAAAATAAATGAGGCCAGAAGCAAAAACAAGACGTGGCCTAGATCTCCAACACAAGGCTCTGGCAACGTGCAAAAGCAGAGCTACCTGGGGGGGCCATGGTTTCACTGAACACCCCAAGTTAGCCCTCCCAGGGGTTTGGCAGAACAGGGGGTGGAAGGGTTTTCTTCCAATGGCATCGGAGATGCCGGAGGCCTTGCAAGAGCCAGCAGATGAGGCTTTGTTAAAGCTGTGCTATACGCATTTTCTTAATCTCAAAGGAATTCTGCAGAACAAGGAGGTCACCTGGGGGCTGGGGAAGACTACTGGTGTTAGCATGGGGCCGGGCCTGGGATGGACTGGCTGGAAGGGCCCCACAGTGGGCAGCCCCAGGATTCTCCCCCCACCTGGAGTGACTGGGGGAAGACTCTGGTGCAGCCCTTTAGCAAATGTGGCCCCAGAGGAGGAGGGAGAGGGGACGCCGATGGACTTGGAATGACGGAGTCTGAGGATAATCTGGCAAACATGTCTTGGAGTATAACCCAGGGTCTTAATTTTTCCAAAAAAAGGAAAACAGAGAAATATTTATCATTAGATTATTTTTGCAGTAATCCTGACCTCATGCTCAAATCATAGAATCAGAATCAGGGGCGTCTGGGTGGCTCAGTCTCTTAAGCGTCCAACTCTTGATTTCAGCTCAGGTCACGATCTCAGGGTTGTGAGATCTGAGCCTCACATCATATCTTGCGCTCAGTGGGGAGTCAGCCTGAGGTCTCTCCTCTCCCTCTAGCTCTACCCCTGCCCCTGCTCTCATGTGCTCTCTAAATAAATAAATAAATAAACAAACAAATAAAATCTTTTTTTTTTTAAATCACAGAATCAGAGGTCTTGCCCAGAGGCCCATTCCAACTTTTTTAGAAAGTATCCCTAAGAGCAACATCAACAGCGGCTACCATTTCACTCCATTGCTTTCGGCCCACAGGGCCAGGACTAGAGGAAGATAAGTGAGGCACTGGCCTTGCAAAATTTACAGGGTGCCCCAAAACTTAGCAATCACAGTAAATAATATGTTAATGCACTGATGCAAAAAAGCCCAGGATGAATAAAAGAGCAAAATTTTCGAGAAAGACAAATACCACATGATTTCACTCATATGTGGAATTTAAGAAACAAAACAGATGAACATCGAGGAAGGGAAGGAAAAATAAAGTAAGATGAAAACAGAGAGGGAGGCAAATCATCAGAGACTCTTAATGATAGAGAAACAAACTGAGGGTTGCTGGACAGGAGGGAATGGGGAGATGGGGTAACTGGGTGATGGGCATTAAGGAGGGCATGTGATGTAATGAGCACTGGGTGTTGTATGCAAATGATGAATCATCAAATTCTACCTCTGAAACTAATAATATACTATGTGTTAATTAAATTGAATTTAAATTTTAAAAAAAGAGTGCACTTACGGTGATGAGCAGTGAGTAATGTAGAGAACTGTTGAATCACTATATCGTACACCTGAAACTAATATAGCACTGTGTTAATTATACTTCAATAAAACAACTAAAAGCAAAACAAAACCAAAGTATTTTAAATAAAGACAGAATCTAATCCTGTACTGGCTGGACCTTGAGAGTGAGCACTGAGTTCGCCTCACCCTAGTCGTGGCTCCAACCAAACTCATTCTAATTTTAGGGCTTTTGTACTTGCTGTTCTCTGCCTGGAATGTTCCTCCCAAATCCTTGCATAGCCAGCTTCTTCTCATTATATGGGATTTTGCTCTAGTGTCATCAGCTCAGAAAGGCCCTCTCTTCTCTGACTTTGCTGTAAAATCGCCCTCCCTAGCCCCACCCCCACCCCCGCCCAGTTACTCTCTATTCCATTACTGTTTTGCTTTTTTCAAAACACTCATCTCTATGAAATTATGTTATTTGTTTCTATATTCGCTGATCTCCCTTCAGTCCCTGATACACAGTATAAGCTCATAGTATATTTGTTAAATGAATAAAGTACTTGCCTAGGAGATATCTCGCTAAGTGCTTTGCGTGCATGATTTCAACCTCTGTCGTACAGATAAGGAAACTGAAGCTCAGTGGGCTTACGAGACGATGATTTTAGTTCATGTGACATAAGGTCACATAGCTAGCCAATGAACGAAGGATCCAGTGATTGATTTCATCATCTCTACGGTTACCACCCATGTTTTGGGTTCCTTATTTCTCTCTTCCAAGGAAAGATTTAACTCTTTTATTCCCAAAGTCAGGCCTGCCTTCTCCAGGGAGCCTTTGTTGTGGAAACAGCAAAATACCAACGCTTTCCTGGATTAAAAGCATGGCCAACAGTAGGTTTGCACATCCAGGGAAGGCTCTGGTATGACTGCTCATGGATGGGGCTGTTCTCACCAGTTTCGCTGAGGTGGGGTCTGCCTCCTTCCTGCAAGTCTGGCACGTAGTCGTGTAGTGCACCCACATTCTTCTTCCTTCGAGGCTACAAACTGTCCAACTGTCCGATCAGGTTTGATGACATGGTGGCAGATCTGAGACCCAGAGCCCATCTGGGCTTGAGCTAATTTCCTCTTTCGTCTTGTATTAAAAGATGCCGTGCTTCTGCCTTCCTCAAGGCCTGTGTGTGTGTGTGTGTGTGTGTGTGTCTAAACGAGTTTAGATACCTTAAGATTCACTAATAATTTTACTGAGTTGTGTAACTAGCATCACAACCGAGGATCAAACATTCCCATCATCCCCTAAGATCTCCCATCCTCATTTACAGTTAATCCCCATTTCTACCCACAACCCCAGGCAACCACTAATCTACTTTCTGTCTCTATGGATTGGCCTTTTCTGGACATTTTATATTGATGGAATCATTCAACGTGTGACCTTCTGTGTCGGGCTTCTTTCGGTTAGCTTACTGCTTTTGAGGCTCATCTGTGTTGTAGCATGTATATATTTTGTTCCTTTTTATTGTATGAATAGTGTTCCAGATGTGTGATTTGAATGGGACCGAATGAGCAGCTCTGGTGCCTGGCTCCTTCCTCTAGGCCTCATTCCTGAAGAAGACATCCAATGGCCCTACTCACGGGGCCTCCCCCAGCTCTGAGTAACCTTCCAATTCTGTCTTCGTGGGAGGGCCCATCTGACCCCCTCATCATGCACTTGGAAACAGGTTGCTCTTCACATCCTCAACCCAATGTCCTCTGCGGTCCTGGGTCTCCTTCGTCAGACTGAAAGCTCTCTGCAGGGAGAAATGGGGTCCTCAGCGGCTTCTACATTGTTCAGTCTTCCAAGAACAGTGCTGAGCAGAAAGCAAGTGCCCATTAGGTATGTGTGAAGGATGCTTGTGTGCGAAGCCAGGCTGCCCCAGGGACTGTGGACGATGCCCACGTTCCCTCCGTCCCTTCGGCCCCAGCTGCCTGATGCTCAGTGCATGCTCAGCACCGCGACACTGAGTGAGTCCAGCAAGACACAGGGCGAGAGCTTGGCTGCGTCAGCTCTCCTGAGGCCATGGGCCCAGATATCCCTCCAGTCAGTTCTCCAGAATATACTGGACATATTCAGTTCTCCAGAATATACAAAAGCTCTGAGTCTGAGTGACCTCAGGAACGGTTTCTCCTCTGGAAAACAGGAGAAGTATCTCCGCCACAGGCTAGGAGGACTGAATGAGATAAGGTATCAATAACGCAGGCCCAGAACACGCAGCCGCCTTCCCCGCAGTGCTTCCATCTTCTCCCTACTCCTCCCGTCCTACCTCTCCCAAAGTCAGTAGATAATGGAAATTCCAAGCTACTTTAGAACCTGGTAAAAAGCGGTATTATCACTATCCTAAAGGTATTACTATCTCTGTGGAAGGATTTAACCTGTTAGGGGAAGGCGTTCCAAGGACAGATTCCGAGTGGATACTGCTGAGCTGTTGCAAGGCCGAGGGGCACATGGACAGTTCTCAGCTGTGTTTCATTTGATTTCTATAACAGAAGTTCCAGAGAGGAATTGTCAACATTTAACAATGTAGAGGTTTCATATTATAATCTGGATTTCTGTCTTCTCTTGAAAACAAAAACAAAACAGAAGACCTGGCCGTTGGGCTTCATGCTTTGAAGGGCAAGCACTTCCCAAATGGCCTCAGTCCCCATGGGTTTTCTCTGAAGACGAGGGTCCATTCTCTTCACCGACATTCATTTATATTTCCTGCCTGGCCCCTGACGCACTTGAACCTGTGCCCCCTTCAACAGAGATGCCCAAAGAGAATCATTCCTGGAACGTACAAAGGCTCAGTAAAGAGGTGAGTTGCTCAGAGATGCTAACTGCCCACTTGGGGTGAGGCCGCTGTTACTCTGCCTTTGTTTTATCTTAATATCCACTGCAAAATATAGGCGATAGTAAGAGCTTGAAGTGGGGAGTAGGGGGGGTTGGGGGGCGGTGGGCTCAGCTTGGTCTTAACTTTTGGCTAGAGTCTAGGAAGGGGAGGTTTGGTGAATTCCTTTCTATGCTTCAGACCAGAAGACCCGCCCAGCCCTTTACCTCTTCACGAGAGGCGGTGAATATAACCTGCTCGGGCTGGTGGCCGCGCAGACACTGGGGGCACTGCATGCACACTTGACAGCAAGTGTTATGATGCTTTTGTTGTTACCATAACCAAACCCCTGATTTCCTGCCACTCAGCCAGCTCGCAGCAGGATGGGCTCCTGATACCCTTGCTTTTCAACAGCCACCTCCACTACCCTCTGTCTCCTGACCTCTTCCAAATGCCTCCACTCACTTTGCAGCCCCGCACCCACACCTTAGATCTACCCACGGCCCCACCCCTTTGGCCCTAACTTCTGGCTTTTCTCCAACAAGACTAGCACGTCTATCCCCGGTTGCACTGCTCCTCGCTGCTCCAGGTCAACAGCTCAGGCTGCCTACTCCTGCCCCAGGCCTAAAATGCAAGCTCTTGGAGGCAGTGCCTCCCAGTGGGAATCAAGATAGCAGAGGACACAAATGCAGAGGCTCCTTGACTCTCAGGGGAGTGAGGACCACCACGGGGGCAGGGACATGTCCGCGTCTGCCTTGTTGGCTGCTGTATCCCCAGCACCTAGGCCAGTCCCTGGTACACAGCAGGTGCTCAGTAAATGCTTGTTGAACGGATAAATGAATTAACACATGAATGAATGAAGAAGTGAATGAAATGGATCAGAGACCCGAGTGGGAAAAATCGCATAAATTCTGTAACTCTCCCAGATGGGTTGGTTTTGCAAGGCTGCTTATTTTTCTTTCGTGAGTAGGGATAAAATCATTAAGGGGAAGACAGTCTGTGTGCTGGCCTTCTAGGGGAAGAAGCAGGGAGATTTCCCTCTACACTGCACTCAAGCCTTAACTAGGGCATGGGGTCCTTGACGGTGACCTCCAAAGAAGCTGGGAGGGATAAAGAGGGAGGGAGGGGAGCACCCACAGCACAGCAAGGCCAGACAGCTTGGGGAGCCACTGGGGATTGAGAAGCCACCGAGAGCCAAGCAGGAGAGAGGCCTGCTGGGATTTTCCTCCCGTGGGCACCACTAATGAAATGCCTGCCCCACAAACCCTAACTCTGATTTGCTACTGACCTTAAACAAGACCCTCACTCCATTTATGGGTGAGTCACCTGGGGCCCTGCTCTGGGGTTGTCAAAAGGCAGCCCCCTCATCAATGTAGCTAGTAATTGGCCCTGAATGATGTAAAACCAACAGCATCACCACCACAGTACATGACCTTCCTCTTCCTCTCAGTTCTCTTGCTCTTCCTGCCTGTTTTCTGTGCTAAGTGGATAGCTATGGCAGCTTGGGCTTACCAAGCCCCAGACCGATGAAACCACTTCCTTCCCGTGGAGCAGTGCCAGCATCGTGAGCCCAGACGTGGATTTTTTCCCCTCCTCCTCCCCACTGCCCCCATCTGTCCATGTGTCCCCAGAGATGAGCCATGAACCCCTTTGGGCAGTGGAAGCCAAGATGAAAGAAGCAGCCCCAAGCACTGGCCAGCAGATAGCTACTTCTCCCCTTTCTTCTGGCCATGTGTCTCCCTCTTTGGGCTCAAGTTAATGTCAGTCAACCTCTATCAACTTCCTGAGGTTGACTGTCTTTCACCATGATTTTTCTGGAAATTTGAGCTTTTCTATTTCTGGGGCACAGCAAACCTGGGGTGCCCCGAAGGTCTGGGATGGGAGCAGAGTCCAAGCAGCTTTAGGCCTCTGGGATGCTGCTCCTTCTGCATCCATTCCCTTCCACCACGATGATGCTATAGTTGGGGGGCGCCAGGGAAGGCCCTTTGCAACAGGCCCTGCATTACCTTAGAACTCTTCCCTCTCAGGGCTCCTGGCTGGCCCAGTCGGTGGAACGTGCAGCTCTGGGTCTTGGGATTGTGAGTTCGAGCCCCACGTTGGGCGAAGAACCTACTTAAATTTAAAAAAATTAAAAATTATATATAAAAAAAAGAACTCTGCCCTCTCGTTTGTTACTCAGGATCTAGAACAGACGCTCTGCCCTAGGCATCTCCTTGCGGAGCTGGTAATCACAGCTAAAATTTGTTAAGCATTTATTTTGTTTGACCAGGCCTTACACCAAACACTTCATTATCTCATTTGACGCTCATAACAATCTACAAGGTATGTGATATTATTTCCTTCATTCTTCAAATGAAAAAAAAAAAACGGGCTTAGGGAGTTAGGTAATTGGCCCAAACTCACCAGCCAATAAGTGGTAGAGCTGGAAATTTGAACCCAGGAAATGAGACTCCAAAGTCTTAGGTCTTGTCACCATTTCCGTATCCTCTCATTGGGCCGAAGGGTTGGGGGAGGAGGGGGGGTCAGTACAAGGGTTTCCTTTTGGGGCTGTTAGTAAGCCATCTCTAGGGGTGGGAAACCAACATCCGTGAGGAACCTGAGGCAGCTATCTGGTCTCCCCAGTTCCCAGCTGCTGGGGAATATGTCTGCGCCAGCTAGAATCCAGCACCTAGCAGGTATGGCAGCAGGCTATCTCTTCGTGCCCTCATGATTACCCCAGTCTTCAGATCAGAAAGAAGGCCCTTCTCACTGGATCCTCTCATGACCCAGCCTCTGACCAGCTCCCAGGGGGTCATGGTCTTGTGGGGCTAGCAAACTCCTCTCCTCCACCCTGTGTTCCCTGCCCCCACCTTCTTCCTCGGGAAAGGCCCCCCCTCCTGGGCCTTGTCTGAAAGAGTCCCTGCCTTGAAGGAGACCAGCCCTTGAGCCACAGACCCAAGGAAGAAGTCCTCACCACCCATCAGTCTCCTGCCCCGGGCGGGCCTCTGTTGGCACTGCCTGAGCTACTCTGTCTCCAGGGAAACCGCCAGGTTACCTGAGATTAACACAATCTGGCAGAATTCCACCCTCACATTTATGGGCCTGAGTAATATTCCATTGTATAAATGGACCACATCTTTATCCATTCGTCTGCTGAAGGGCATCTCAGCTCCTTCCACAGTTTGGCTCTTGTGGACATTGCTGCTATAAACATTGGGGTGCATGGGTCCCTTCTTTTCACTACATCTGTATCTTTGGGGTAAATACCCAGTAGTGCAATTGCTGGGTCATAGGGTAGCTCTATTTTTAACATCTTGAGGAACCTCCATACTGTTTTCCAGAGTGGCTGTACCAGCTTGCATTCCCAACAACAGTGTAAGAGGGTTCCCCTTTCTCCACATCCTCTCCAACATTTGTTGTTTCCTGTTTTGTTAATTTTGGCCATTCTGACTGGTGTAAGGTTAGGTATCTCATTGCGGTTTTGATTTGTATTTCCCTGATGGCTACTGATTTTGAGCATTTTTTCATGTGTCTGTTAGCCATTTGTATGTCTTCTTTGGAGAAGTGTCTGTTCATGTCTTCTGCCCATTTTTTGACTGGGTTATTTGTCTCTGGCCTTTTTTAACTAGAAAAACTGCCCCTAACTGCTCCCTGCACACACCCACATGCTTATTTTGTTCTTGTCACAAAAGTGAAATACGTCCATTGCGGTTTGAGATGCCTCAGGAAGACAGAACCGCCAGGCCTTGCTCAGGGACTGGATGAGGAGGGTCAGAGAAAGAGAGGAATCTGGAATGATGTGGAGATTTCCGGCCTGAGCACGTGGATATAGAGACTAAAGGAAGGAAGCTTCTGGTAGGCAACTGACAGTCCCACTTCCTGAAACGGGGCTACTCTCTCCAAGACAAAATGAAGAAATTTGGGAAGTGTTTCCCACCTTCTGATACGGAGCAGAGGGACCCGGGAGCAAGGCTGGCCGTGGGACGCGGGGACCCACGGTGTTTCCCTCATTTGTGTCGCTGTGGATCAACCAAGGTCAGAGCGGCTTCTATGAGAACAGAAGACTCTGGGCCAGCAAGAGGAGGCAGGAAGCCAGGAAGGAGGCCACACCACACCATGCCATGTGCCTTGAGTGGCCGTTGAGCCGAGGAGAAAACATGAGAAAACCGACCCCCTTGCAGCTGTTACACCAGATGAGAAACCACAAGAGCGAAGCTGCCCCGCGAGGGCTGCCGGGGCCCAGCTCTCTGCAGGCTGTGTGTCAGCGAGGCAACGGGGGTACAGCTCGCCTCCTCTTACAGGAACACCTCTCAGCCAGGAGTAGTGCTAAGGACTAAAACGCCAGGCACAGAGGAGGAACCTCTAGCAAGGCCTGGCAAGTTCGACCCCAAAGTGCCCCCTCCGGAACACAGGCAGTTTTGGGAAGTCAGGATAGCGGATGCGAGCTTCACAGGGCCACACTCGGGTGTGAGAAATGTCACATTTCTTTGTCTCTATAAATACGATGAGTTTTCTCAGGGCCCTCACCCACTTTGCGGAGACGAAGATCCCATCACGGTCACAATCCAGACGCTCCGTCTCTCATGTCAGCATCTCCCTACCACACACTCGCACGTACACACAGAAAATGCTGCCAAGTCCCGAGACTGCCGGGCAGAGCAAGCCGGGGAGGGGGCAAGTGGTCCAAAAGAGGCGCAGCAAGGAAATCCGTGAGACGGGAGCCACTGGCTGTGCAAACTGCGAAAGGTCTCAGGCCACGGCTGGGAGCCCCGTTTGGTTCCTGCCAGGGGCACAGCAAACGAAGCCGCGAGAAGAGAGGCAGCGCCGGTCTGGGCCCGCTGCTATCTTGTAGAAAGCTCTCTACATGACAGAGACCACGGCGACGGCCCACGAGGCCTCAGGCCCTCACGGAGGGTCACACAGCAGGGGAGGAGGCTTGCCCGGGAGAGACTCCCAGGAGGGCTCCTTCCGCCCCCCGAAGCCTCTGGAAGCAGGCCTCCTGCAACGTTCCTGTCGCCCGCCGTGTGCTTCTCAGACAATCCTCCTCAAGCCACTCGCTCTCGTCTTGCCTCTCACCTCCCCTGCAGGTCCTGGCTTGTATCTGGTTTCAGTTCTCCACGTCCACGTTTCGTCTCTTCTTGCCTTTCCCAGCTCCCTCATGCGGACTCAAGCCGCGTTCCCTCGTGATGCTCTTTCCTCACTCTGAGGCCAGGGGTCCTTCCTGCTGACTCCCTTTCTCTGGCTGCTTCAGGGAGCCTAGGCGGGAATGCATGGGCGCTACTCTCTCAAAAGCCCAAGTTCCACAGTTACCCCCCTTGCCCCGGAGTCGGGGTGGGGGGGGTCCACATTTATCCCAGGCCCCAGCTCGGGCTCGAGAGGACAACTCCGGCTTGCTTGGCCTCTGCGGCCTGGCCTCACCCTGCCCTTCTCCTGCACCACGGTCAGCTGATTCTCCAGCAATGACAAATTCTTCCTACTCAAACGAGGGAGAGAGCCGGGGCTCTTTCCTGGCCGAGTTCCTCAGCCCGGAAATCCGGGGAAGGGGAGGGATCGTGCCCCTAAGGCTCACGGCTCCCTCTAGTGGCGGCGATGCATCTACAGCTAAGGGCACCGAGCAATTGCTAACACCGTTGCTAGGCACTGTATAATGTATTCTACATAGATTAGTAATTTAATGTTCACATCAGCCCACGGAGAGAGGCATTATTATTATTACCATCATTTTACAGATAAGAAGACAGGCACGGAGAGATCAAGTAACTAGCCCAAGGTCACACGGCCAGTTAGGAATAAAGCCAGGCTTGAAGCCCAGGAAGTCTGGTTCCAAAGTTGGTGATTTAACCTCTGTGCTGCACTGAATCTCAAAAAACAAAAAACAAACAAAAAAAACCAAAAAGCCATAGCACCCACCCACTCTACTAAAACCCTCAGACACACCTCCACCCCTCCCACAGAATATTCTTTTCCAACAGACATGCTACAGGCTTACAGATGGATAGTGTGAGCCCCCTTCCTCATTTTACTCTTAGCAGGTAAGGTGAGAGAAGGATGGTACTTCTCTGACCAGGCAGGCCACTGCTCCAAGCTTCCCCTGGTTCTGGAGCAGCAAGATGCATGTTCAATGGCCTCATCCAGCATAAAGAGAGTCACTGTCTTAAGCTGCAGGCTCAGCCTGGGGATAGACGGGTTCTCTTGCTACGTGGTTATGGCTCTTTAGCCAGGCACAGGAATGGAATGATGTTGGACTACGGACTCGGTTCTAGAAAGAACTCAAGAACATAGTCTCCAAAGAACTTGTCTGCCCCATTTCTCCTGGCTGCCACACCTCCCTGTGAAGAGAGGAGCAAACCTCACATATCAGCTGCCACTCAGGCCAGAAGCCAGCACGCAGAAACACTGAGGAACCACCACAAGGCTCAGCAACTGCAAGAGATGTCCAACTTCTGGTCAAGGACCCCTGTCCTCACATGAGGGGTAATCTGAGCATGAGGGGCAGGCTCAGCTCCAGCAGTGGGAGGAAGGTGAAGGGTCTCACGAGATATTTCCTCCTGACCCTCATGCGGGAGAGCACGTGGTCCTGGTGGGTTGAGGATGGGCCCATGACAGTCTCGTGGGCACTCTTCTCCCTCTTAGTTTTCCTTTCACTTTTGCTGCCTGCATGCCCAGAACCCTGCAAAGCCTCTTTCCGCCTAATATCCTCATGGCGGGAGTTCTGGGAAAACACAGACAGCATTTATGAATCCCAAACCCAAGTAGGTATGAAGTCATAGTTTAAAAATCACATTCCACAAGTGAAAAGAATTTTTAAAAGGAAGCCAAATCTTTAATTTGTGTCTCTACTGTAGTAGAAGGGATTTAATTTATAATTTCTAACGAGGTTATATGGGGCAGAGCCTTTAAAAGTAAGACTGCCAAAAGAACAGTCTTTGAGGTTTATAAATGATTCGTGAGAATCTTCTCTTCCTTTTTTCTGTTATGCCATCTGTAAAGTTAACTGCCCAGCCCTCCAGCAGCTGTTGGTAGCAAAAGCAGGCTTGATGGAGAGTTCTGCCCCTCACCAAACGGAAAGCCCAGTGTTCTTAATTAAAAGGACAATGCAGGGCCCAGTATTAGAGTAAATGTCTGTTCTTGCTGAGGCCTTAAAATATAAAAGAATTCCACAATGGGACATCAGACCTTCTCTAACTTAGTGGTTCCCAGACTGGAGTTCACAAAGGTAGCACATTTGAGCTGTTAGAATCAACTCTAAGATGCCATGACGTCGTTAAAGTGAATAACAGCACTATTTTATGTACCATTGAGAAAGAAAAAAAAAATGCTATCAATTAAACCAAGTGTTCTCTTTGTTATAAGATGCATTTGGGTTTTAGAGATGTTAAAATGTGAAAACGAATTCACAGAATCAATGAAACATGACTGATCGAGTGTTGTGAGGATGAAAGGGGTCACTCCTCACAGCGTGCTTTGGGCAGCGTTTGACACGCCGGGAGAACTCCGATAAATGTTAACTAGGAACTTGAATTGTTGACGTATCTTGGCTGTTCCTATTTGGGATTTAATCCTAAGAAAGATAAGAGGCTGTATTCAGGAAGAATAATTCGCTTCCCACAGCAGAATGGAGAAGCGGAGGTTGAGTTGGTGAGGAGGATGGTCGCGAGGAGGCTGTCAGAGGATACGCCAGAAAGATGGGTTGCATGGAGCTGAGATGAGCACACTTGGTCCATGCCAGGGAGGATTCAGAAGTCTGGTCCCTGTCTGGACTCAGCCTGGAGAACAGGAGCCACTGCCTAGCAGAAGCAGAGTCACGGCAGGGGAATCCTGTGACAAGGTCTAAAAAACCTGTATCATTACCATAATAATGAGGCCACGAACTAACAACATGTCTGCTGGGCAAGGGTCCCTCATCCCCTCCCCCAGAGTAATTGTGTTCTTGAGGGCATTGGGCAGGAAGGACTGGTTATATCACCAGAGAAGGGAGAGTAAGGCCACCACATGACACCTCTCCACTCACCACAAAGTTCTGTGTAGCTCAGGGAGGGGACCAAAACAAGACCACGAAGGGAGGGCCATCTGGCTCAGATCGACTTCCTCATGGCCACCAACTGTGCCCACATTTGGTAGTTGCTGGTACCAAAGGACCATGAGGGAAAGAAGCCCCTGGTTTACACCAAACCCACTGCGCCTCATTTCTAGGTCCCAGCTAAGTCCTGTTATCTCTGCTTTTACCTCTCCTTTTCCATTGCCATGAGACAATAGGACCCGTAAGATTTCTGTTTCGGGGAATGTATGATGGTTGCCTCTCTGGCCCCATAGGTGGTGGTGGTAGTATTCCATGAGCAAGGGATTCCAATTAAGGCAAATGGGACACGTTAAAAACCCACTCAAATGACAGTAAAAGGAATGTTTTTCAAAAGCCATAAACCCACAAAGAGAATTGTAGAGGAAATAATAGTCGACTCAGGTGTCGGAACTATTTTTTTAAATGGAAAGCTGACGGAAGAGATAGAAGATGGGAGGAAAGTGGGGAGCCTGTCAGGGGAAGCCAAGAAGAAGCAAGATGATTTCCACCCAGGAAAGGCTTAGGGCTTGGAGACACTCATACCTCTCACAGCAACATAGAAGCCAGAAGACAAGTAAACAATAGCAGCCCTAACTGCGACAAATATCATTTTTTTAAAGAAAAAAAAAGCATCATTCAACCACCCCGTCCTCATCAAGATACATCCCTCTGTTCCTTCTCTCCTATAGTCAAACTGATCTTAAGTATTGTCAGCGTTCCGTCCTCATGTCCTCATCTCCTCCCATTCCTTAATGAACTTCCGTCTGCTTTTCTCCCCCATCACTTTGCCTAAAGCCCATCCTGCAGTCGCTAATCCGATGGGCACTTCGGCATCCATATAAGATCTGAGATCTCTTCCGTGTTAAGGTGACATTGTTCATCTTTCTCTCCTTAAAACTCTTTTTGCCCTTGGTTTCTGAATCTCCACACTCCTCTGAGGTCTGGCCTCTCCTTCATGACCTTCTTAACAAGCTCTTCCTTTGCCTCTCTCTTATGTTGGTTTCCTGGGGATTCTGCATCTTCTCGTTTCACTCTAGCCACTCTGCCAACTCCTTCTGTACCTACTGGAGAGTCCACAAGGGTTTCTCATTGATGAATGACACTCAAGTGAATTAATCATCTTCCCAACCATCTTCTAGTTCAGAAAAAGGCACCACCATAAACTAGGCATTCCTATTCCATTTTCCCCTCTCCCTCCCTGTGTTTGCTATCTATTGCTGCATAAAAAATTACTCCCAAAGCATAGTGGTTAAAAATAGGTATTTATTTTACTCGTGATTTTGTGGGTCAGAATTCACAAAGGGCTTGGCTAGGCAGTCCATCTCTGATCCACGTGGTATCAGTCGGGACCTCCTGGGGTGGAGGATCTACTTTCAAGATGTCTTCTTCACTCACGTTGTGTGACACCTCAGTACTCCTCAATCTTTTTCTCTTCGCATGGCATCTCATTCTCCGAAGTCTCTCCAATGCCTTGGGCTTTTCACAGCTTGTTCTCTGCATAGTCATATTTCCTACCCAGAGGTTCTAAGAGACAGGAAGTGGCCAGGCTAGTTGGGTACTAACTTGGAACCGACACAGTTACTTCTACGTTCTATCGGTCACAGTAGCCTCTAGGAGCACTCAGAGTTAAGAGGGTGGAGAAAGGCTCCATCTCTTGATATGGATGGGGACCCATCTTAGGAAATAAAATCTACTGTGTTTACCCACACAACCAATCACTGGATCTTATCTGTTCTACTTTCTAACTGCCTCTCAAATGCATTTACTCCTCTCCTTTTCCACTATCACCACCTTATGTAGGCCAGCATTGTCTCCCTCCTGGATTCTTGTCTTAGCGTCCTAACTGGCTTCCATGGTACTTCTAGATCTTCTTTATTCTCTGTAGGACTGATAGCATGATCCTTTTAAAAGGCAAATTTAATTATGTTTCTTCCTATAGTTAAAGCTTTTACATAGCTCCCATTGCCTTTAAAAGGAAAAATCTAACATAGTTTACAAGTCCATTCAGGACCCCACCTCTGCCTATATTTCCACCCTCAACCCAGACGGTATGATGGATTTAAGTATAGTTCTACATATTTAGAAGCATTTTATTTTAATTTTTTTTAAAGATTTTATTTATTTATTTGACAGAGATAGAGACAGCCAGCGAGAGAGGGAACACAGGCAGGGGGAGTGGGAGAGGAAGAAGCAGGCTCCCAGCGGAGGAGCCTGATGTGGGGCTCGATCCCATAACGTCGGGATCACGCCCTGAGCCGAAGGCAGACGCTTAACAACTGAGCCACCCAGGTGCCCCTATTTAGAAGCATTTTATACAAAGTTGTATTTATGTGAATGTTTCATCTATGCCTTTTGGGTAATTTAATTTTGATTATGAATTTCCGGTGCCCATAAAATAGCTATCACCTGAAAGTTACTTAGAGGTGAAGGTGGTACTATTTCTAAAAATGTATCACTATGACACGTTTCTATCTTCCTACTTTCAATCTTGCCTCCTTTGTTCTTTTTGGATGCAACTTAAATGATTGGTTATTCACAAAGACTAAAACTTCTACACCTCCAGCACTCTCACTGTGTTCATGGCTTCGATTTTATAACAGTAGCTCTTTTTGAATGGCCTGTTTGACACCAATAAAATTTATGTGATGTTAAGTATAAATAAATAGCAGAACTTCAAAAAATTAGTACAAATGTTTTTGTCTTTCGATAGGATAATTTTACCCATTTACATTTCTTGTCATTACTGATAAATCTGGCATCTTGTCTTAAATTTTATGTTTTGCATTTTTTCTTATGTTTCCTTTTTTCCCCTTTGTTTTCTGTCTTCTGATACTTAGCTTAAAGTTTGTATGAGAGACCTTTGATAGTGTTTTGGAAAATAAATCAATGTTTCTAATTCTATCCATACTTATCTTTATATCTTTTCATGACAAAAAACCTTTTTTAAATTTTGACTATAGTATCCAAAATCTATAAAGAACTTATCAAACTCAACACCCAAAGAACAAAGAATCCAATCAAGAAATGGGCAGAAGTCACGAACAGACATTTCTTCAAAGAAGACACGCAAATGGCCAAAAGACACATGAAAAAATGCTCAACATCACTTGACATCAGGGAAATACAAATCAAAACCACAATGAGATACCACCTCACACCAGTCAGAATGGCTAAAATTAACAAGTCAGGAAATAGCAGATATTGGTGAGGATACAGAGAAAGGGGAACCATCTGACACTGTTGGTGTGAATGCAAGTTGGTGCAGCCACTCTCGAAAATACTATGGAGGTCCTCAAAAAGTTGAAAATAGAGCTACCCTATGACCCAGCAATTGAACTACTGGGTAATTATTCCAAAGATACAAATGTAGTGATCTGAAGGGGGACCTGCACCCCAATGTTTATAGCAGCAATGTCCACAACAGCCAAATTATGGAAAGAGCCCAGCTGTCCATTGACCGATGAATGGATAAAGAAGATGTGGTGTATACATACAATGGAATACTACTCAACCATCAAAAAATGAAATCTTGCCATCTGCAGCCATGTGGATGGAACTAGAGGGCATCATGCTAAGCGAAATAAGTCAATCAGAGAAGGACAATTATCATATGATCTCACTGATATGTGGAATTTAAGAAACAAAACAGAGGAGCATAGGGGAAGAGAGGAAAAAATAAAACAAGACGAAATCAGAGAGGGAGACAAACCATAAGAGACTCTTGATCATAGGAAACAAACTGTGGGTTGCTGGAGGGGGGTGGAGTGGGGGGAGGGGGTAACTGGGTGATGGACATTAAGGAGGGCATGTGATGTAATGAACACTGCGTGTTATATAAGACTGATGAATCGCTGACCTCTACCTCTGAAACTAATAATACATTATATGTTAATTACTTGAATTTAAATTTTAAAAAATGGAAAAAAATAAAATAAAATTTTGACTAGACCACTTTTTTTTCCTACTGTTCAATATTGGTTACTGACCACCTAGTAAACAGAAAACACAGATGACACAATGGTAAAGAAAAGAAACAGTCTCTTCCCTCACAGAGCCTATATTTTAGCAAAGAAGACTGACATTAACATTAAAAAAAAGTAAAATAAGGCCAGATACAGGCTTTATAGTCAGGTTATTGTCAAACATGTTTAACTATACAATCAATTGAAAGAATAATCTTTGGCTTTTGTGGTCCATTTGGAAGTGAGTTTCCCTTTATGATAGATAGTAATGATTTTTCAGGCTGCCATGATGTTCCCATTATTGGGTCCTTTATTTATCTCTCGTAGGCTATAACATGTCATTCAAGTAGCTGGGTAAAGGGATTCTTTTATGGGCCCTCCAAGAGCCAGCCAGCAAGGCAAAGGGAACTCAATACCATGAAAAACTGACACATTCATGATTTTTACCATCAGGGGACCATGATACATTAGGAAAAACAAAACTTCCTAGCAAAGTTCTAAAGACCACTGCTCAGTTTTGAAAGGGACATTTTTCTGACTTTAGGAACTGGAGTAACTTTTATGCATTGCTTATGACCATTTCAAGGTTCACTGCACCCACAATGAGATCTCATAGTTAGCCATGCCCAAGTTGAGGTATACCTGGTAGTCATAGCAGGGGCAAGGCTGTCTCAGGAAACCAGAAAGGAACTGAAATGATGGACCCTGCTCCCACAGAGTCTAGACAGAGATGGCACCTGTTTCCTCTCTCAACCAGACATCTGGGACCTGACACAGGATAGTGGGTGAGGGGAACGACTAGACACTTGCATAATGACTGGTTTTATGAACAGATACTTAATCTAGACAAATATAAGCAGGAGGCCAACTCTGAAATTGTAGAACCCAGAGACTGGAGAAATAAATATTATTCTGAGAATCAAGAGAGCATGTCAAGAGATTCATGTCAGGAAACCAGCCCAAGTTCCATGCCAACATTGTACACCCCTGTCCGTATGTCAAAGACAGCTGTTTACTCTTTGGTGATACAATGCATATTAGCGGTCCATCTGACTCTGGGAACATTCTGCCTGCCTGCCTATGTGTGTCACCTTCAGAGGTGGTAGAAGAGAAAAGAAGCTAGCGTGAGAAAAAAGATAAAGCACCCAATATTCAGGCCTACTCTCTTGACCCTCGAAAGGTCTAGAGGAGTATCACTTGCCAACAAACCCTTCACTTCTCAAATAGGAGTTAGTCCTAGAAAAAAGAAAACACATGTGGGGTATTTGGGGCAGAGCCTCATATCCCATTCTCTGGGGGAAGGTGGTGGAGACACCTGGAGAAGAGGTAAATTTTCTATGTGGGACCACAAGGATTTACTAAAAGGAGATGTGTAGGACAAGTTTGGTAGCATAAACCAAGGATTTGTTTCCACCATTACTTCTCTCCTCTCCTCTCTTCCACTGCTCCTCATCAAACATAGACTCCGTATTCACAATGATATTCAGCAAAAGGTATTTCCTTAGATATCATCTATCTATCATCTATCTATCTATCTATCTATCTATCATCTATCTATCTATCTATCTATCTATCTATCTATCTATCTATATACAATGGAATGCTACTCAGCCATCAAAAAAATGAAATCTTGCCATTTGCAACCATGTGGATGGAACTAGAGGGTTCCTATCTATCTATCTATGTATCTATCATCATCTGTCTATCTGTATACACATATATGTACTTTTTATATATTTACAGCTCTTTATATATAAAGTTCATTTAATGCGTTCTGTTAATTACTCATATATTTTCCCTATTTTTTAGGAATTAAAAAACATCATTTTTGCATGGTATATAATATAGAAGCAATTTTAATTTTAAAATAATTTCTTTAGTATCTTATCAGTGTAGTAAAAGTTGATTTTAATATAGTCTGATAATTTTCATAATATGTAAAGGCAAAACTCTATTTTCTCTTACTTAACAAATGACATAGTATGAATTTCTTTTTTTTAAAGATTTTATTTATTTATTTGACAGAGAGAGAGAGAGCATGAGAGTGAGCACAAGCAGAGGGGAGAGGGGAGAGGCAGAGGGAGAGGGAAGAGCAGGCTTCCAGGACACGGAGATCATGACCTGAGCTGAAGGCAGATGCTTAACCGACTGAGCTACGCAGGTGCCCCTGAATTTCTTTGATTATATACAAAAATAATTTTTTTGAGAGAGAGAGTGCACAAGTGGAAGCAGGGGGAGGGACAGAGGGAGAGAGAGAGGGAGAAGCCCAAGCGGGCTCCACAGTCAGTGTGAAGCCTGCTGCGGGGCTCAATCCCATGACCCCGAGATCATGACCTGAACCAAAATCAAGAGTCAGATGCTCAACTGACTGAGCCACGCAGGGCCCCCCAAAAATCATAATTTTAAACAAAAAACTTAAACAACATGTTATATTGAGTTTAGTTGGGGATCAAGCACGTACTAAAATGAAGAACTAAATTGCCAGGTGTAATGTCTTCAAAAGCAGACAAAACCCATGGTTCATAACTTTGAAATTTTTGAATATTAGAAATAAATTGATTTACTGTTTTAATTTTTGCATTTTATTTCTGACTAATAAGATTACAAAGAAAGTTCCAGGCAGCTAACTGGAGACCTTCTCTGCAAATGAAAGAATCTAGGTGTAGATAATCTTTATTCCCAATAGGTAAAAAAGGTAAATGGGAAATGCATGTCACTATAGTTTCTTTTTTTATATTAATTTTCAAGTATCAGACACTCTTTGTTATGCTATAAGAGAATTTGATTTACATGAATGCAACATTTGCTAGAATGAAGATTAGTTAGAGGCAAACGTACAGAATTATTCCTGCATATCCTTCATGAGTTTGTGGCATTTATCACAATCAATTGTGAGAATAAATCAAATAATATAAGTGATAAGTAATAAAAACAGCTGTTGAACCAAGCGATACAACCTCTAGACAATTCTTTCACCGGAACATTTGTCTGACTCTCATTAAGTATTGTGTATGCTCACTCCCTGAGCACCTGGAGGCTCTCAAATGTCCCAGATCACAGGGAAGAACGTCGCTTAAAGAAAGAGACCTTGAACCAGATGCCATTAGCCACCTTTGATGATATATCACTTGAAAAATGCTAACATATTGATGTTCAAGACAGAAGATGATAGAACACAATTTAGAGCTGCCTAACAGCTTATAAATAAATATTTCTGCAAATCATAATGTGTAATAATAGCCTTAGGAGGAAAGTCCCCACAAAATTGCTGGAGAGATACAAACTCTTAAAAATGCATTTATAAATTTACTTAAATACTTTGGAGTTGATTTGAATTGAATTGCAGTTACTGGAGAAGGCCCGCCCTCCTTCCAAACTCAGTGTTTTCCACTGAGAGAGTAGCCTTCTGGATATGTCGTTATTTTTCATGCCATATGTTGTTAGTTGCACTGGGTTACTGAACATATTCTCGAACTGCTCTTTCTACACAAACCTACAGAATAAGTAAGAAAGGGAAACAGTGATTTAAATAGGGCCTGGACTGTCCTCCAGGAAGACACCTCCAAGAGCCCATAGGCTGTAGCTGATAGCCAAAAAGTGATGTGAGTTTTGGGAAAATCCGCCCACGTATATTCAAGGACATTGTCACTATATTTTTGCATCAGAGATATTTGTTCTTTCAACTTGTAAGGAAACCCATCCAACTTGTCTTTATTAATTGCTTTAGGGCCCAAAACAAAAGACTTAAGAAATAAATGTTGGCATAACTTTCATCTTGTTTGTTTGTTTGCTTCCCTTTAGCGAATCACAGGTTTAACACCCTTCCTTTCTCTGCTGTGTTATATTTGTTCTTCTAACACCTGTCATAACTGACCTCAGTAGCAATGACATTGAGGGAAGTAATTCCCCAAGGCACCTCACAAAGCTAGCCCACAAAACCAAATCTGGCTGCCAAACTCAGAATTCTTCCTGCAACACCGTGCTGCCGCGGTTCTCCGGAGTCGGAAGCCACGGGACTGGCTCTGGGAGAGCCCTGCGGCAGGGAAGAGTGGTGGTTATCAGAATTGCAAGTGTTCTTTTTTCTGACTAACTCAGATCATCACATAAATCACAAAGATTACTCTTGCAAGCTCAGCTGGAAAGCACCGTTCATTCCTTCCAGGAAAAAAAGAAAAGCGAGAGAGGAGTCATCCTGGAGAGGGATGCTATTTCATATTGCCTTTTTGAATTTCCTAAATCAGCCAGTGTACCATTTCTCTCCTCACTTTAATCCAGACCTGGAATGTGGGAAAAACTAGAAAGACTTTCCTGAAAGCTCAAGGAAGCCCTGGAAGGAAATGAAACCAGAGTGTTCCCACCTCACTAGAAGGCCCCACACAAAGTCACCAGCCACATGGGATTAGGCTAAGTCTCCTCCTCCCATCTCTTTGTCCACACTCCTGCCATATTGACACAAGTCAGAGGGAAGTGTTTACTCCTAAGCAGGCACATCTCTTCTGTTTTGATTTCATGGGAATAACAAAGGTTGCAATCATTACAGCACTATCCAAAGGAACTGGAACCCTCATATACTGCTAATCCGGAATGTAAACTGGTATACACTATTTCTTAAAACGTCGACCACGCTCTGCTAAATGAAAGAAGCCAGACACAAAAGGCCACATATTGTATGATTCCATATTCATGAAATTTCCAGAATAGGCAAATCCATAGATATAGAAAGTAGGTTAGTGTGGTTTTCGGGGGATGGGAGAGGGAGGAATTGGGACTGATGGCTAATAGGTATGGGGTCTCTTTCTGGAATGATGAAAATATTCTGGAATCAGATAGTGGTGATGATTTTACAACATAGTGAATATACCCCAAACCACACAACTGTATACTTCAACATGGTAAATTTCATGTTATGTGAATTATATCTCAGTTAAAACAAATTAAAACTAAAAACACTGGGGCCCCACATTCCAAAAGGTCTGAATTAAAGCAACAACTTTATATGTATATCCAATTACATAAAGGATGCCTTTCTCAGTTTGGAAAAAAAAAAAAAAGGAATGGAGAGAAATTGGAAGACCAGTGGTGTCTGATAAAAATGGTCTACTGATCGACTTGTGTTCATCAGCAAAAAATAAAGTCAGGCAGAATCTTACCACACATCTTAACACAGAGTCCACTCCTGAGAATCCACCCAAGGGAAATGAAAATATGGCCACACAAATAATTGTACAAGAATAGTCCTAGCAGCATTATTCGTGATGACCGAAAGCTGGTCCACCCCGTGGTGAGTAGAACAGTAAAATATGGGGGCGCCTGGGTGGCACAGCGGTTGGGCGCCTGCCTTCGGCTCAGGGCGTGATCCCAGAGTCCTGGGATCGAGCCCCACATCAGGCTCCTCCGCTATGAGCCTGCTTCTTCCTCTCCCACTCCCCCTGCTTGTGTTCCCGCTCTCGCTGGCTGTCTCTATCTCTGTCGAATAAATAAGTGCAAAAAAGCCAGATGCTAAGTGCAAAAAAGCCAGAGACAGGGGCGCCTGGGTGGCACAGTCGTTAAGCGTCTGCCTTCGGCTCAGGGCGTGATCCTGGCGTTACGGGATCGAGTCCCACATCGGGCTCCTCGGCTGGGAGCCTGCTTCTTCCTCTCCCACTCCCCCTGCTTGTGTTCCTTCTCTCGCTGGCTGTCTCTCTGTCACATAAATAAATAAAATCTTAAAAAAAAAAAAAAAGCCAGAGACAAAAGACTACATATTCTATGATTTCACTTGTGTGAATTTCACAGAAAAGGGGAATGTTGATAAAGTTCTAAGATCGGACTGCCGTGGTGGTCACACAGCTCTATGAATGTATGAAAAATTACTGAAGTGTACATTTCAGTTAGTGACAGGGGGGAAGAACGCCAGAGGAGGGCAGGCAGGAAAGAGGAAGAGAAGAATTGAAACAGAAAGAAATATTTTTTAACACAAAAAATATAAAACAGGGTGACAGAAGTAACACGGAAATTTCAGATTAAGACAGAGTTAATGCAAAAATACTCAGAAAATTTTAAATAAAATGCGGGTAAAAGTACATCAAGCAAACACATAAAAGCCTGGCAATATTCATAGCAGAAAAGTGGAATTCGAGGGCTAAGCCTTCGACGAGACAAAGAGAAGCATTTTATATGAATAAAAGGTAAAAGATGCAGGGAAGAAATATGAAAGTTTATCATGTTCTGATTTTCTAAATACATGATTGTAACTGTTCCTACTGGTCTATCACCAATCAAACGGACAACAAATAAGTTTATAAAAATGTCAAATAATACATATAAGTTTGAATTCTTAGATATATTAAATATGTATAAAATCGTTTCTTTTTAAATGTCCAGGAAAATTTTGCACAGAGGAACAGCCCAGCAAGAAAATCTCAAGTTCTGAAACACGGATCTTTTGCAGACCATATTCTCTGACCACGGAGCATAAGGAGACATTAATAACAAAACTATGACACAAAAATAAAACCTCTACTATAGAGGAAGGGAAATTTTAGGTCTTCTCCCCACGCCACACGCTTCTCTGCCCACCCTCCTCCTCCCCCACACTCCTCCCCTAAGCCAGGTGGCTGCAGAGTTCTGCTCACTTCTTTGGCCTTTTCCAGGTCTGCATGTCTGGGGACCGCTGATGCCCAGGTGAGCACCATCAGGGCACCTCGTAGAACCCAGCCAGCTCTCCCAGCCTGATGCCTGAGTATTGGCTCCCAGGATTTTGAGCACGGTCTCTGTTGGGTTTGACCCTGAGTTATGTGCTCCATTCTAGCTTCTCCAGGGCCTCTTGATGAACATTATTATGAACTGGCTCAGCTATTAATAAAATGGTGCTTCCATTTTATTCCCATTTGATTCATGTTTCTTCTGTAAAGCTCTGTGGGAATCTTCAAAGAGAAGTATAGAGTGACTGGATGAGGCTGATTTATGCATTTCTGCAATCCCAGATATAAATATTACTGGCAAGTTTCACCAACATTCCATCTTGATTTTTAATAGCTACCAATTGGAGACTAGAAAAGATTTCTGTGCTGCCCAACATTAAAATACTATTACAAACTATTTATAAAATAGAACTTATGAAAACTAATGAGATGTTTCCAAGAAATGAACCATTGGGACTTTATCGAGATAAAAATCTTCTGCATGGTGAAGGAAACAATCAACAAAACTAAAAGGCAACCTACAGAATGGGAGAAGATAGTTGCAGATGTCTTATCAGATAAAGGGCTAGTATCCAAGATCTATAAAGAACTTATCAAACTCAACACTTCAAAAATAAATAAACCAGTTAAGAAATGGGCAGAAGACATGAGCAGATATTTCTCCAAAGAAGACATACAGATGGCTAATAGACTAACATGAAAAATGCTTAACATCACTCATCATCAGGGAAATACAAATCAAAACCACAGTGAGATACCACCTCACACCTGTCAGAATGGCTAAAATGAAAAATAAACAACTCAGAAAACAGCAGATGCTGGCGAGGATGTGGAGAAAAGGGAACACTTTTGCACTGTTGGTGGGAATGCAAACTGATGCAGCCACTCTGGAAAACAGTATGGAGTTTCCTCAAAAAGTTAAAAAATAGAGCTACTCTATGACCTAGCAATTGCACTACTGGGGATTTATCCAAAGGAGACAAACATAGTAATTTGAAGGGGCACATGCAGCCCCATGTTTATAGCAGCAGTGTCCACAACAGCCAAATTATGGAAAGAGCCCAAAGTCCATTGACTAATGAATGGATAAAGAAGATATGGTGTGTACACACACACACACACACACACACACACACACACACAGAGGAATATTATTCAGCCATCAAAAAGAATGAAATCTCGCCATTTGCAATGACGTGGATGGAACTAGAGTATATTAGGCTAACCAAAATAAGTCACTTAGAGAAAGACAAACACCATATACCTTCACTCATATATGGAATTTAAGAAACAAAACAGATGAACATAGGGGAAGGGAAAGAAAAATAAAATAAGATAAAGACAGAGAGGGAGGCAAACCATAAGAGTCTCAACTATAGAGAACAAACTGAAGGTTGCTGGAGGGAGGTGGGTAGGTATGGGCTAGATGGGTGATGGGCATTAAGGAGGGCACGTGTTGTGATGAGCACTGGGTATTATATGTAAGTGATGAGTCACTAAATTCTACTCCTGAAACCAATACTACACCATATGTTAAGTGACTTGAATTTAAATAAAATCTTGGAAGAAAAAAAACAGACCTTTAGAGAGGTAATCAAATTAAAATAAGATCATAATGGTGGTCCCTAATCCAACATGACCAGTGTCCTTATAAAGAAGGGACATTTGGACTCAGAGACAGACCTACATGGAGGGAAGACGATGTGAAGACAGGGAGGACGTGAGGTAAAAGTGAAGACAGATATCGGAGTGATGCATCTACAAGCCAAGGAATTATACAATTTGCCAGCAAATCACCCGAAGTTAGGAGAGGGCATGGAGCAGATTCTTTCTCACAGCCCACAAGGCAACCAGCCTGTGGACACCTTGATATTGGACTTCTGGCCTCCAAGACAGTGAGATAATGAATTCCTGTTGTTTGAACCACACAATTTGTGGGACTCGTTAAGGCAACCCCAGGAAACTAAGGCACCATCCAAAATGCAAGCTCTTTTGCAGGGCAGATCTTTTGAAAGCCCTACGAAAAGTTGCCCCTCCCTCCCATTTGTTCTGTGACATGAGTCTTCCGGCCTACGTGTGACCTCTTCCACCATTCCCTAACCCCCACGGGAGAGCTCCCATCTCCTAGGATTCCTTGTCTGGGTGATGGCCCTATTGGTAGTGTACCAGGAAAAAGACTCAAGCCTAAGGACCTTCTTCAGTCAGTGCTCACTCTTTCCATGGGAAATTTCTACCACAGAAGATGTTGAGAATGTAAGCTTCTCCACTGGTAAGCATACATCCAAGCAGGAATAAAATGCCAATCCTCCATTCTTGAACTTTAAAAGTGATTATTTTGAAACCACCTTGCCATTGAAAGGGCCAGTGGCTCCTTCCTCCTCAGAAGCATGTGAGGAGAGCCTCTACTTGGAAGCATTCCTTTCTCAAAGAGATGTCAACCTCCTGGTGCTTCTCAGGCCTCCCCTTGTACTGACCTGGGGTTGGGAGACTGAGGTTAGTGGCAGGGCCAGATTTATTCTTCCATGTGTCACAGAGCAGTCTGTGAGGGATCTGACCCCAGCTTCTAGAAGTTTTTGAACTTAGAATACATGGTGCTTAGTTAGCTCCATTTGCCCTCAGTTTCAGCCACAGATCCAAAACAATAGGAAAAATGCCACTCAGTACCTGTTATGTATGGATGGTGATTCTGCTGTTAAATTAAAATGTTTTCTTGTTAAAAAAAAACAACTAATAAGATGCTTCCATTTAATAATGACTTTTTTTTACATCAAACAAAGAATAACAATAATGTGTTAACGTTTAACGAGACAGATTTAAATAAAATCCACTGGAAAAAAATTAAGAGCATCAAAATAATAAAGATAAAGGTAGAAATGAGTAAGGAAACAAAATTGGACAGAACAGGTAAGTAAACCCAAGAGCTGTTTCTTTGGGTTATCTAGTTATTTAAAAATAACACTAAGGCAACACAAATAATAAGATTTATCCTGAGTTTTAAAAGGATTTATTTAGTGACATGAAGATTTAGAAATCATTGACAAATACCATAAATTTCTGTGTTCTAATGAATACAAGGATCTCCATGAAATACACAATTCTCATTCTACCAAGCTCCCTGCCACCGACTGCGCCCCATCACACCCTAAGACCTCACTCTTCACTTCAACAGCCCTGGAGCAATGGAATTTTCTTAGAACAAGGCCGTTGGCCCTTAAGGCTTGGCAAGACTTTTCAACCCCTTTCTCTAACAATGCAAAAAAATACAAGGTTGCATTACAAACCTCAGGGCACAATGCCCACTCCTTTCAAGTAGTGTTGACCTTGTCTCTCTTCAAGCTGACCTGCAGCCCCACTGTGAGCCTTGCAAGAAAGCTTAACTATAAAATAAGCTGGGGAAACCTGGAGATTAAAGGGCGTAGTGCCCAGTGTTTGACCTGGAGAATACTGATCGAAAGACTTTGTTACAGGAGAAAGCAAATGGGGGTGGAGGTTGGGTGTGGGGTGGGGGAAAAGATCGTAAGTGTTCCATGGGAAAAAGCTAAACAATTTTGCACCAGCCTAATCCGTTCAATTCTTATCTAGTCCCATCTTTTCTATTTTAGTTGTATGACTTCTGATTTTGTCTTTTCTGTAAATTGGACATAATCACTAACCTCACAGAATTGTTAGAGGAAATAAGGTAGCATATGTGGAAGCACTTTGCAAAGAACAATGCTTGATAGGATGGTAGTGCGGGGAGAGGGCTTTCACTCCTCAGTGAGGGATGAGATAAGACAACACATGCCTTGAATCTGTTCCAGGACAGTCATGACGTTCAGCTTCCAAATGCAACTGTCCTCCTTGGTCTCCTTGGACCCGCTTGGAGCTGCAAGTAGGCTGCTGTGAGGTAAAAGACCCTTTTTAAGTCAGAAAGTCCAGCTGTCCCAGCCAACGAGGGGAAGTAGCATACCCACCCACATTTCTTGATCACCAAGGCCTTTGGGTAAGAGCTTGAGTGGAAGTACAGGTCTAGAGAACTGACTTTTAATTATGAAACAAATATTTGAAAACCCCATCAGGACTCAGACCCATGTGGAGAAACATAGAGCACATGAGGCCATTGGAGGTGGCTCAGCCCAGCCGGGACTGGGGGCTTTTTGACTGGTTTGTATGTTGGTGTGTGATGGAAACCCACTCCTCCGTCTTTCCTAGCAAATATTTAGTAGAATCCACATTGATCATTAATGTTTTGTTAAATGGACTTTCTTTAGGAAGGAGCGCAAAGAGGCCTCGAGTCGGGTGTCATGAGTAGCAAGATCAGAGGCTGCACTTGGAAGTTAGAAACTCCTGAAACAGACAGTAATATACATCTTAAGAGTCCAAATGAAAAATTTGAGAGAGAGTTTCTGGCTGGCCCAACTTGGGGCAGGAATGATGGTTTGGATTAATAAACTATGATCAAGTGGGGAGAGCCAAGTACTACCGACATGGCAACAAGAGGTCTTGTGAATAGGGGACCGTGGCGAGGAAGAGACTCTTGGCGAGCTGGGCAGGTGCTCTAAGAGGAACTACTACGAGAATACACCACAACGTGAAAACGGCTTATCTCTGAGGGTGGGACTGTGGATGTCTTTTTGTTTTGGTTTGTATCATTCAAGAACGGGTTAGTTGCAAAAAACAGAAACACAACTCTAACCAGCTGAGGGAGAAAGTGAAAATCATCAAAAGTCTAACGTGAGTGCAGTGACAGCAGGGTACAGCTGTCTCAGGAACAGCCGGAAACAGAATCTTGGACACTCTGCCAGGACCATCTCTCACTTCCGGTTCTCTCCGAATGTCAGTTTACTTCCCTCCAGATTTTTCCGCACAACGGGAGACATGGCTGCAAGAGGCTCCCCAGCCTGGTGTCTCCCTCTTTCAGCGCCAGAATGAGACAGATATTTACTCTGTCTGGTTCCCAATTTTAAAGCCGCAGAGATCAGCTTAACTCAGGCAGGAATCATTACTGCCCTGTTCCCCCTTCTGTCCACACTATCTGGCCCATGGGAGGGCCTTAGTCCATGTGTTAGACAAACAGTGGATGTGAGGGAAATGGAGGGAGCCTTGGGAAAGATAACTCCTGAGTTTGGTGACCAATGGGGAGGTGATACCATTAACTCGATCAGGCTTCCGGAGAGTAACAGCCGCGGGAGGGCCCAGGGCATTGCTTCGCAGTGAAGAATGTGAACTGTGAACGTCAGAGTTAACCGTCTGGATTGGAATTCCAGTTCCACCACGGACATCTGTGTGACTGTGGGCAAGTTATTTCAACCCTCAAAGCCTCCGCTGCTCCACCCATAAACATGGAGATCATTTTAACACCCGGTTAATAGGGCTCCTTGTCAAAATTAAGTAAAACACCCTGTGTGGAGCGCTCAATTGATATTATCATATTCTTCTTTCAACCACACTGTGTTGTGTTTTCGAGTTGACTTTCACTCTCTTTGTGGTGAGGACGGATTATTTTCTGATGATATGTTAAGTTTCATGTTTCCATATCCATGCCAGTTAATCAGTCTGTTTCTCCAGTCTGCACGCAAAGATATGTGCTCGATCATACCTATCTCGATGGGGAGAAATCACTTTGGAGCCCCCACTTTTGCTCGGATCCTGGTGATAACAGAGCCTATGCCATGCGATGCGTCTGTACGTTGCGCGAGAGCGTCACCAGGAATGCTCTTGGCAGGTTGCCAGGCAGCAATATCCAGAAGAAGGTGACAGTCATGGTCAGAGAGTGCAGGCCTCGCCCAGAAAAACTGAGACGGCGTGGGGACCACCACACGGTCGAGTTCACTCCTTATTGCAACCACACCTACACGTGGGAAAATCCAAAGGCTTCGGCTTCTCTCTCTAAACCTTATGGTTGAAAAAGTAATTTTCCCCTCTTGGTTTTTAAATGTCAGCTAAGGGATTGGAATATGTTCTTTACTTGGGAGAACACGTACATTTAAAAGCAGAAGCTTTTAATGTGGTCCTTTAAATTTCTCTGTACATAAGGACTATGGCTTTGGGGTCCCCCCGCCCTCTAGATAGGAAATGCTTTGAAGGTAGATAAGTAGAACCTAGAATAAGAAGGAAATTTTGTGGGTTCTACGTTTTGTTAGTGGAATAAATTTTAATATTTTACATAAAGGTCCTAATTTTTATAACATCCTCAAATATGTTGGGGCAAATTATATTTTCCAAAGATGGCTATACCAATATATACCCCAACCCACATACTCTGGTTATTAAAAAAAGTACAAATAACTAGTTTCATTCAAAAGATACTGATTGCATCGTGACCCAAAATTCAGACCTCAGCACTTGACTTAAAGTCATGTTATATCCTATCCTGCATTCGTGTAATGCTAAAAGCCCAGGACGTAGAATTAAATTTCCTGGGTTTGAGTCTTCATTTATCACTAATTGTATGACCTTGGAGGAGGGACTTAACCTTTCCATGCCTCTGTTTCTTCATCTGTAAAATGGGAATAATAACTTCCTAACTCATAGAGTTGTCACTACTAAGTTAATACACATAAATAACTGAGAATATATCATACGCTTATACGCGCTAGCTGATATTATTATTCTGGGTGTTCTTGTTCTATAAGAGGCTGATAAGAAGGAAGGAAAGGAAGAAATAGAGAAATATTGTCATCCAAGTACCAAGCTTACTTCTTTTATTCAGGTTAATAAATGAAAGCGAGGACTTGTCTGTTGACTCTACTGCTGGCTGCCCTGCTGGGCATTTCTTGGGCAACCATGTCCTAATATGCTGTGGCAGGACTGGGGCGCGGCTGACGTGACCCACATACTTTCTGGAAGCTGAGGTCTGGGCGTAGATGTGTGTGTGTGGAGGGGAAGGTGGAGACATAAGGGCCCCAAGAGGCAAGCTAACCTTAACAAGAGAAAGGACCAAATTCAGGATATTGGTTGCCCCAGGAACTAAGTACTTGTTTTCTCATTTCTCAGAATTCTGGGCCCCACCTGCCCTCAGTCTTGACACCGGGCAGAGGGAGGGAAAGAGTGGGGCAAGCCTGTAGGGTGACTTGTGCTGAGACCCAAGCTGAGGCTTCCGGGCAGAAACTGCACTTTGGAAGAGAGGAGGGAAAAGGCAGAATGTGCTTTAGAGCTCCGCCACCTTCCTGCTCGTCAGTGAGGGAGAGATGGGGGCCTGCTTCCCCGTCTCCAGCTGAATCGTATTCTTCATGACTTCCCAGATTTACCCTGCTTACCTCACTCCCTCCGCTCTGAGCACCACAACCGATGGAGACCGTCCCATGGTCAAATGTTTAGTCTGGGTTTTCTGCTAAAATTAAAACAGTTGGGGGTGGGTTGAGGGGGAAAGGGGTGCAGGGAAGAGAAGAAAGATAATTTCTTGAATGCCTACTAAAAGTCAGGACAAGAGCTGAGTCCTTTTCCATGAGCTCACATAGCCCTCAAAATGACTCTGAGGGGTGCCTGCGTGGCTCAGTTGGTTAAGCGTTGGGCTCTTGATCTCGGCTCAGGTCTTGATCTTGGGGTTCTGAGTTCAAGCCCTGTGTCAAGCTCCACACTGGGCGTGGAGCCTACTTTAAAAAAGAAACAAAACGAAAAAACTCTGAGTTCAATATTTCTATTTATTTTCAGGTAAAATGGAAACTGAAGTTTGGCGTCAGGACTGGAATTTGAATCCAGTGCTGGTTTCAAGGTTTGTGATCTTCTGAGTAAGCCAGAAAAAAAAGAGGGGGAAATAGGACAGTCGATGCCAAAGCAGGACTTGAGATTCACAATAACAGGATACGCTGAGCACAGCAGAGTTCTCTGGTTATCAAACTCGTCAGTCACCTGCTCTCATCCTGCCTGTTTACAAGTCAGGAAATGAAGTGCGGATGGCAAGTGTGAGGAGAAACTTGACAAGCAAGCCAACTCTAGAGCTTTCACTCAGCAGTACGGCTCTGTCTCATTTTGTTATCAGCAGGATAGATAAACTGTCAAGGTTCTAGAAGGTTGCAAGATGAGTGTGTTGGCCACGTCTCCCAAAGCCACGCCAGACTGCAGGCCGAATAAAAGAAATCACAGATGTTGGCTCAGCAATGGTCAGCAGAACCCCTGGGGCACCAGCAGCCCCTCCCCCAGCCAGTCCCTCCCTTTCTGATTCATGGGCTCACACAGCCTCACAGACACAGTAGGACTCAGTGGACTTCACAGGCAGACATACTTGGTTCAAACCCTGGCTCCGCTGGGTCCCCTCACAGGGTTGTTGTGAGACCTGCACTAAGACAACATCTGAAGAAAAACCACCTCACAGTAGTGCTCACTCACGTCACTGGCCAAAGGTAATTCTAGACTCTCCGAATGGTTACAGCGTCCGGCCAGCTCCAAGCCTTTAATATTGCAAGTCAGCTTCCTTCCCCAGCCTCAGCTCAGGCTACCAGAATGCTCCACCAACACATCCAACCTGACTCCATCATAGTCACAGAAAAATAGATTTGAAGGGGGAGAAAACGTATCATTTAGTTTTCAACTTGCATTCTCCCATCACAACACATACCTGTCATGTATCATTCACTAATATAGTTTAGAAATCCTCTGGTTATCTTTCAGAATAGCACGTTCAGTACACTATCTGAGGGGACTGTGTGGTTTTCAGTCGTTTCGGTGGCAAGAGTCATTTCCACTTTACGGCTCCTTCTCTGCTGCTCACAGCTGCCCCCGTGCCCATCGGTGGGCTACGTGGCTTGGCTCTGTAGCCGTGGTTCCTCTTCTGCAGAAAACCCAGGCATGTTTTTTATACCATGAGCAACACATAGTACCTCTATAGTGTTGTGCAACCTCCACCAATCTAGACTTGCAGAATATCTTTGTCACCCCAAAAGGAAACCGCAAACCCATTAAGCAGCCACTCCTCCCTCTCTCCTCCCCCCACAGGCTGGCAGTCACCAATCTACTTTCCGTCTCTATGGATTTGCCTATTCTGGATATTTCATATAGATGGAATCATATAGATAGTGTATCTCTAAGAGCTAAGGCTAACCTATCAGATTGAGGGGTCCTGGCCTGGGAGGCGTGCAGGCCAATCAGGGATCCCCAGGCTCACCAACTGCACTGCCATCCAGCTCACCTTGACTGACCCAAGCAATGACTTTCTCATATGAGGAAAGATATTTGACTGGGCTGCTTTTTCAGCGATTCTATGGGTTGAAACCCCATCTTCCCTTTTCTCCAGGCTTATCCTGACCCAACCTGGTCTTGCACATAAAAACCAACACTGTGGAGGGGCCATTCTGCTACAAGGACTGAGCTCTCCGATGCAATTTTTTTTTTAAAGATTTCATTTATTTATTTGAGAGAGCACGCACATGAGAGAGAGAGAGTACATGGGAGAGAGCACCGGGGTGGGGACAGAGGGAGAAGCAGACTCCCCACTGAGCGGGGGGCCCAACACGGGGCTCAATCCCGCTCCCAGGACCCCAGGATCACGACCTGAAAGCAAACGCTTAACCCACTGAGCCACCCAGGCGCCCCTCTCTTTTTTTTTTTTTTTTTTTTCATAGTGGAGGAGCCTGATGTGGGGCTCGATCCCAGAACGCTGGGATCACGCCCTGAGCCGAAGGCAGACGCTTAACCCACTGAGCTCCCCAGGCGCCCCTCTCTGATGCTATTTGAAGCCAAAGAAGTAGAGGCAACCTCTTGAGGAATGAGTGTTGGCTGGGAAGAGGGTCTAGGACAGAGCTCTAATGAACTCCAACAGAAGACACTGGTTAGCGGAGTCACTGACAAGGAGGCTAAGAAAAAGTGATCAGAGACATAAGAGAAAAACCCAGGATTGTGAGATGTCACAGAGGCCAGTGGAAACAGGTTTCAAGAAAAGGAGAGGAGTCAACAGAACTCAAAGAAGCTGAGTGTGAATAGGCAAGCTTCAGGAGAGCAGCTCCAGGGGAGGCCAGATTGCTGTTGGTTGCAAGTGGAATGGAGGTGAGGGGGTGCAGACATGAGAGTACTCAGTGTCAAGACGTCTGGTTACCAAGGAGAGAAGAGAAAGTGGGTTGCTTCTAAAAAGGGGCATGGGGTCTTAGGAGGGTTGCTTTGGGGTTTTGTGTTGGGGCATGGAAGGAAAGAGCATGTTTTCATGCTGATGGGGAGTCTTCCATAAAGGAGAGATTTGGCATGCAGGAGAGGGACGACCGCATATCGTGGTCCCTCAGAAGGCAGAGGACGGAGCCAGACCAGAGTTCTCCTGAGGACGGATCTGCTGCAGCCATGAGCCTCTAGGAGGAAGACCACCAGGCACACAGTCTGTCAAACACATCTGGAAGCTGGGAGACCCCTGGCAGTGACGGTGTGGGCACAGAAAATGGCGGGTGGAGGGCTCCTCCCTGAACTGGTCCGTCCTCACATTCAAATGACTTCCCATAAGTGGTCTCAGACAAGGAACTGGGGCAGAGCCAGCCTGGCTCCGTCAACACGGCTCCCTCAGGGACTCCCTCACAGCCGTCCTACAGGCAGACAAAGCCTCTGTCTGGGAGTCTTGCATTGTGCAAAGGGATAGTAATGAGTGGAAAAAGGTGGATTAGAGCAAGAGCCAGAAAACAGGATTCCGGACTCCCCACGTCTGATTCCCACCCCTTTTGACAGAGGCAACGCCCCTCCAACGGAGCAGGCATGAGGAGGGGGCCAACTAAATGCACAAAGGAAATGATCAAAATAAGGGTGCAGAGCATGTTTCACAGGAAGAAGCTCAAACAATATCTTGGTTATTTAAAATAAATAAATCTGGAGGATTCTGAATCATTAATTATCCTGTCTCTGCAGGATGTACATCCTGAGATTTGTTTGTCCTCCCCGGGACAGCTGGCTCCATTTCCAACGAGATTACACAAAAGCCAGGGCCCGACAGGAGTGGAGAAGGAACTGTCACAGCTTCTGCAAAGACACATGATCAGCGGTGGCACTGGTGACCGGGCGGAGGGTAGGCAGCCCACCAGCCTGAAACACACCAGCCCTAGCACTCAGGGGGCTCTGCTCAGCCTCCTCGACTTTGGAGCCTCCGCAGGCCTCCACCTCTTGCATGATGGTCCCACCGATCGCATTCAGGCTCTCCCCTCCTCCCCTCCTGGGTGTTCCCAGCACGATGGTCACGTGATTACGATGTGCTTGTGAGGGTTTAGGTGGGGGTCAGGGAATGCTGCTGATTCTCAGCGTGAGTCACCACCCTCCAAGAAGGAGGAAATGTTGGTGTCGAATGCCTGTTTCCCAAGCCAGGGCCTCATCTCGCCCCCAGGGTGATCACGAAAGATCCGTATGCCAGGGATTTCACCTCCTGCGCTCCAGGCTACGAGTTGCACAGCAAAGGGTACTGAGATCACGGATTCCTAAGAAGCACTTTTACTGCAGTATTTTATTTAATACTCACATCTCTGGAGGCACAGAGGGGATTACATTTCAGATGATGAAACCAAAGCCCAACGATGTTAATGACATGTCCGTGATTTTACAGGCTGGTGGACGAGTCAGAATTTGAACCCGGATCAAGCTGATTCTTGTCCAATCTAACTTAGCTGCCTAAGACTCAGTCCCAGTACTCAAGAAACGAACAAGGAATGTACACAAATTACCAGAATGTGAATGTGCATTAGAATCCAGGAGGGAGGGGCGCCTGGGTGGTGCAGATGCTTAAGCGGCTGCCTTTGGCTCAGGTCATGATCCCAGGGTCCGGGGATGGAGCCCGGCATCAGGCTCTCAGCTCAGTGGGGAGCCTGCTTCTCCCTCTCCCTCTCCCTCTGCCTCTCCCCTCCCCTTGTGCTCACTCGCCCTCTCTGTCTCAAATGAATAAATAAAATCTTAAAAAAAAAAAAAGAAAAAGAATCCACTAGGGATTGAGAGAATGGAGACCCCACATCTAAACTTTTTAATTTGGGAGATATGGTCCAACTGTCTGAGGAAAAACCGGTCAGGATATCTGGAAGCAAATCCGTTTCAAAAAATCTTGTTAGGCAAACTTGGAAGTTGAAGAAACAACGTGAGACTTCCAGGGGTGGAGGGGAGGGTGAACATTGAAGTTGGGACCTAATGGTAGGCTTGGGATATGCAGAGATAGAGAAGACCTATGGATGTTACTTCCAGAACAGGGTGGGGAAAACAAAAGCCATGATTGTCAAACAAAAGGCCTAGAAGCTGAAGCATGATAGGAATGAATTTGTTTTTTTTTTTGTTTGTTTTTTTAAAGATTTTATTTATTTATGTGACAGAGAGACAGCCAGCGAGAGAGAGGGAACACAGCAGGGGGAGTGGGAGAGGAAGAAGCAGGCTCATAGCCGAGGAGCCCGATGTGGGACTCGATCCCGGTACGCCGGGATCACGCCCTGAGCCTAAGGCAGACGCTTTAACGACTGCGCTACCCAGGCGCCCCTATAGGAATGAATTTGTAAACCCAACCTGACTATGCAAGAAAGAGCACATTGCTCTATTTACTTTACATAAACTTAGGGTACATATGACACTGAGCCCTCCCCCTTTCCCTTCCACTTGCAGGATTTAATTTAATGTCAAAGGTTGAGAGGGTTCTCTTCTACCCCCACCCCACCTCCCGCTGCCATCACCACTCCAAGACTTAATGATCGGGAGTTGGGATGGGAAGCCAAACATTCAGGAGGCATCTCTGGTCATGAAGGGCCAGCAATCTTTTTTCCGTAAGGACCAGAGAGTAAATATTTCAGGTTTTGCAGGCCAGATCGGTCTCTGTCACTACTCAACCGTGCCATTATTGCTTGAAAGCAGCCGCAGACAATAATAGGTAACCACTCTTAGCTAACAGGTCAACAAAAACAGATGGCGGGCCAGATTTGACCCAGGGTTTCCACCAAGATCCCCAAAGGCCAAACTTACATAGATCCTTGCAGTTGGGGGGCCCTTTGCCAGGGCTGAGAGCCCCAGTACCTGGAGCCCAGGTAGCCCCCGCTTTTCGAAAGTTTACATTGGGCCACACCGCTTTTATGAAAGACCTACATTAGTACCCGTTTTCTCCAAAAAGGGATTTTTTTCATTTCCTGAACAAAGACAACAAGCAAAAATAGCGTTCAGCGTTCGCGTTGCAGTGAGCCTTTATGGAGGCAGCGCGTTCTCTGAGCAGCAAGCGGCCCCCCCAAGCTCCTTCCCCGGGAACTACACTCAGCATCCCAGCATCAGGCCGCCAGAGCTCTGAGCTGCGTCCGTGAGCATCTGTGCTTGATCTCGATTTATTCTGTGCCTCCATTAGCAAGATGTGGCCTAAGGTATCAGAAAAGCCTGAGGGCTATTTTGGGGGTCTAGGATTGCTCAAAAATGTTTTCATATAAATTCCTGGTAATGCCTCTTCACTTTACCCCATTTTTCCTTCGGGAAGTTTTCACAGGAATGCTCTACTTTTGGATAGCGGGGGGGGGGGACCTGTACTTGCAAAACCTGCGAACATCTGTTCCTTCTCCTGGGCAAAAATCTTTGCTCTTTCACTACTAGAAACTCCACCCCTCAAAGCCACTCTCAGCTCCTTTCCCTGATATAACATGATCACATCCCTCAGAAGAAAGGGGGGAAATCAGGAAGGGAGATGGCCTGCCAACGACTTCTTCTAGAGGCCCCGCGGCAAGGCAGCACAAAGACTTGGCACCTGCTGGAAAGCTGAGTCATATACAAAGAAAACAAAGACAACCGCTTCATTCAATAAATTTTCCTGCCTAGTACCAGAACTTTCTAGCCCCAGAGCAAGTTCAGGCCTGACATTTCAAACTTACAAGTCTAGACTGACCCTTCGCACCTCAATGGGTCCTGGCATTCGGGTGTCCCCGGAAATCATCTGAAGGGAGGTCAGGGTTCTGGTGACAAAGAGGGGAAGTACATGATTCAGCCTTCCCTGGGATACCAGGCTCCAATGAAGGTGACTCACAGTCTTGGCTTGTAAGCAACTTTACTAATCACTTCGACAAACCACTGTTCCCTACCAGCTGCCACTCCAGGAAGACTCCCAGCATAGCTGTGGTATGAAGAACACCTACCAGCCAGTTTCCACTTTCCCCACAAAAGCCTGTTTTGCTTCTGCTTTGGGTGAATTGCTTAAGCTCTGTGGAATGTGAGCCATAATTCCCAGAATGGGAGAACCTATGCCATTTTAGTTGTGAACTTGTCTCTAATCCCCCAGCCTCAAAAGGCCTCATCCCTCCTGAATTCAAAGCACACACTCAACAGAGCCTGCTATTTCATGTCATCGTTGTACTGTTGGCCTATCTCAGGCCCCCGTAGTCATAGCACTGGCTTCAAGCATGGTTCCTGCGCCACCTGCTCCCCCGTTGGATGGCCAGGCTTACTGGAAGAGAATGTTCTCTACGCAAGGCAATTTGAGATAGGAAAAGTCATCCTCGGAGGGTAAGGATTGGGTGAACACTAGAGCCTGGGAAATGCAAAGGGCTTGTGCTGGGAAATTGCTCTTGTAAAGAGTCCATGGGAAGCAGGTGTCTTTTGCCCAGACTTATTCGCTCAAGTGGAAAACACGATTGTCATCCAGGTTGCTTTCTTGCTCCTTATCTTGCACCCATCAACCTTTGACAACAAGATCATTTTTTAAAGTTTATTTAAGTAATCTCTACACCCAGCGTAAGACTCGAATTCATGATCCCGAGATCAAGAGTCACATGTTCTGGGGCGCCTGGGTGGCACAGCGGTTAAGCGTCAGCCTTCCGCTCAGGGCGTGATCCCGGCGTTATTGGATCGAGCCCCACATCAGGCTCCTCTGCTGTGAGCCTGCTTCTTCCTCTCCCACTCCCCTTGCTTGTGTTCCCTCTCTCGCTGGCTGTCTCTATCTCTGTCGAATAAATAAATAAAATCTTTAAAAAAAAAAAAAAAGAGTCACATGTTCTTTTGACTGAGCCAGCCAGGCACCCCAAAGACATCATTTTTTATGCCCACAAACATCATCCAGGAAAGACTCAACTGAGCCTTGTAAAATGGATGAATTAATGAAACTCACTCCCAGGAGTTTGGCCACATTTTGCCTAATTTTTCCCACAGCTTTAGAGAAAAAGTATTTTATAAAATAGCCCTCTCAGGGCACCTGGCTGGCTCAGTCGCTGGAGCATGTGACTCGATCTCGGGGTCGTGAGTTCAAGCCCCACGTTGGGTGTAGAGATGACTTAAAGATAAAAATCTTAAAAAAAAACAATAGTCCTCTTATTCCACAGAGCTGTACAAAGCCCCCTTGCTTAACTGACTTTTACTTCTTGACAAAATGATTCTTACGTTCAAAACAGCTGCCACACATCTGCTTTCAAGACAAGAAGAAAGGGAAAGGAGAGGCAACAGCCCCAATTGTACCCTTTATCAGCAAAATAAAAGCTTCCCCAGGAAGTCCCGTTGTAGACCTTACATCAGCCTAATTAACTAGAACTGTATCCTCTGTCCACCCAGGGCAACGAAGGAGGTTGGGAACCTGAGTGTTTGGCGTCTCTAGAGTCTAATGAAGAGAAGGAGGATCTAGAAACATAGAGGAGGGGTTAACCTGAAATTCTCCTACAAATAGCTACACAATTTTGAAAAACAAGAGCACTGAAGAGGAAATTGGCTCTGTTCTCTACTGATATACATTATAAAACCACAGGAATATAATCAGTGATACACCCAAGATCTGAACAGAGATTCATAGAAAAGAAGAACTAGCCCAGAAACAGATCATACATAGATAATATATATAACATATATATTATAGGATATATACACATTATACATATCTATATCTCTATATATTTAACCTGTATATATGTATATCACATATACTATATATATACATATACTATATGTACACATATACTATCTATACACATATACTATATATATATATATATATATATATAATGACTCAATATATGATTTTTTTTTAATTAAAAAATTTGCTGACCCTTGGGCTGGACGATGAAGTCCGTTTGCTCCTTGGGGAACTGCGACTCTGAATGAGCTGTGGCTCTTGTTGGAGGGAAGTTAACCCAAGAAGAGGGGAACCCACCATCTGTCATGCTGACAGGCCAACCCCTCCCCTCTTCGAGGCCAGTAAAGCATGAGCGGAGGATGCCCGCACGAGCATCCAGGTGATGTTAAAGGTGCCTTTTGAAGATCCTGGGGGCTGTGACTTCTATCTCTCCTGAAACGAGGTTCAGTTTTCCAAGAAAACTGAGTGGGAACTAGGAACTGCAGGGACTTCATAGAGGCTACAGAGGGAAGTGGGAAGAAAGAAGTGTTCTTAAGGAAAAGAGGACTCTGTGTGAAAGACCTTTCTGGAGGTGGTAAGGACTTGCCCCTTATGTTACATAAGAAGAATGAGTCAACTGAAGAAAGTCTTGGTTTCTGTTCTGTGACAGTAAATTTACTCCTTATTCATAGATCTGTGATTATCCCCTTATGAGCCAGCATGTGTTTGGTCTGTGGGAAAAATTGTGAACAGAAAGTTCTAGAGAAGGAGAGGGCAACCACTGTTAAGCTACTTTGTCGCGTCCTGGCAGAAATGATCCTGAGAGTTCGTCAGTCCTCTTCATGGATGATGATGATGATAATGATGATGATAAAAATAATAACAGTAGCTGGCATTTCATGAGCATTTAGTACGTGCCAGGAGTATGGATTATATCATTTAATACTCAAAACCACCCTTTGGAATTCTGTTATTGCCATCCCCCCAGCTTTTTTCTTCCAGATGAGGGAACTAAATAAGTTAATCATCCAAGGCGACCCAACTAGTAAGTGATGAAGTCAGGATGCAAGCCTTGGTGGAGAGACCCCAGCGCTTGCACCCCTAACCCTTAGCTTCTCCCACCTTCTTTGGCAGAGCCCCTGATCTAACAGACTGACTGCTGGCAGAGAGAGACCTGACACCAACAGCAGGAGAGATGGTCCTCCCTGGAATGAGAGAGCATGAAGTTAAATATCTGAATTTCCTGACTCCTTCCAGCTCATAGGTTAATAAGAAACACCTGCATTAGATGACATGCTACTCTATATGGAACACCCAAAAGAATCCACTCCCAAACTATTAGAAGTTATAGAGCCATTCAGTAATGTGGCGGGATACAAAATCAATGTTCAGAAATCAGTTGCATTTCTATACACAAATAATGAGACTGAAGAAAGAGAAATTAGGGAATCCATCCCATTTACAATAGCACCAAAAACCATACGTTACCTTGGAATTAACTTAACCAGAGACGTAAAGGACCTATATTCTAGAAACTATAAATCACTCTTGAAAGACATTGAGGAAGACACAAAAAGATGGAAAAATATTCCATGCTCATGGATCGGAAGAATTAACATAGTTAAAATGTCCATGCTACCCAGAGCAACCCACACTTTCAATGCTATCCCGATCAAAACACCAATGACATTTTTCAAAGAACTGGAACAAATAGTCCTTAAATTTGTATGGAAACAGAAAAGGCCCCGAATCTCCAAGGAACTATTGAAAAGGAAAAACAAAGCTGGGGGCATCACAATGCCAGATTTCGAGCTGTACTACAAAGCTGTGATCACAAAGACAGCATGGTACTGGCACAAAAACAGACACATAGACCAATGGAACAGAACAGAGAACCCAGAAATGGACCCTCGGCTCTTTGAGCAACTAATCTTTGATAAAGCAGGAAAAAACATCCAGTGGAAAAAAGACAGTCTCTTCAATAAATGGTGCTGGGAAAATTGGATAGCTACATGCAAAAGAATGAAACTTGACCACTCTCTCACACCATACACAAAGATATACTCCAAATGGATGAAAGACCTCGATGTGAGACAGGAATCCATCAAAATCCTAGAGGAGAACATAGGCAGCAACCTCTATGACATCGGCCAAAGCAACCTTTTTCATGACACATCTCCAAAGGCAAGAGAAACAAAAGATAAAATTAACTTGTGGGACTTCATCAAGATAAAAAGCTTCTGCACAGCCAAGGAAACAGTCAAAAAAACTAAGAGGCAGCCCACGGAATGGGAGAATATATTTGCAAATGACACTACAGATAAAAGACTGATATCCAAGATCTACAAAGAACTTCTCAAACTCAATATGCGAGAAACAAATAAACAAATCATAAAATGGGCAGAAGATATGAACAGACACTTTTCCAATGATGACATACAAATGGCTAACAGACACATGAAAAAATGTTCAAAATCATTAGCCATCAGGGAAATTCAAATCAAAACCACACTAAGATACCACCTTACGCCAGTTAGAATGGCAAAAATTGACACGGCAAGAAACAACAATTGCTGGAGAGGATGTGGAGAAAGGGGGTCCCTCCTACATTGTTGATGGGAATGCAAGTTGGTACAGCCACTCTGGAAAACAGTGTGGAGGTCCCTTAAAAAGTTAAAAATTGAGCTACCCTATGACCCCAGCCATTGCACTACTGGGTATTTACCCCAAAGATACAGACGTAGTGAAGAGAAGGGCTATGTGCACCCCAATGTTCATAGCAGCATTGTCCACAATAGCTAAATCGTGGAAGGAACCAAGATGCCCTTCAACAGATGACTGGATTAAGAAGTTGTGGTCCATATATACAATGGAATATTACTCAGCTATCAGAAAGAACGAGTTCTCAACATTATCTGCAACATGGACGGCACTGGAGGAGATAATGCTAAGTGAAATAAGTCAAGCAGAGAAAGACAATTATCATATGATTTCTCTCATCTATGGAACATAAGAACTAGGAAGATCGGTAGGGGAAGAAAGGGATAAAGAAAGGGGGGTAAACAGAAGGGCAATCTCTCATGAAGCATGAGAGACTATGGACTCTGAGAAACAAACTGAGGGCTTCAGAGGGGAGGGGGTGGGGGAATGGGATAGACTGGTGATGGGTAGTAAGGAGGGCACGTATTGCATGGTGCACTGGGTGTTATACGCAACTAATGAATCATCGAACTTTACATCAGAAACCAGGGATGTACTGTATGGTGACTAACATAATATAATAAAAAAACATTAAAAAAAAAAAAAGAAACACCTGCAGTGTATAAAAATGAGGACACCACTACATACCAGATGCGCCCAGAATTGCAGCGTTTCAAGTGCTCTGTCAAGAACAGGAGGAATCAGATGTTTTCTGAATTCCTTATATTCCATAAGAAAAGCAAATCCCCCTCCTTAAATCCCATCATGGACAAATAGGGAATTACAGCTTCAGGAATGCGTTTAGAAATCTTAGAGAACACCGTAAGTAGAACTACAATGTGATCAGTGACATCCTAAACCTTGAAAAACATAAAAATGACAGAGAATAAAAAATGGACCAAGAAATATGATGCAAATACGAGTTAAACGGAAGTAGAGACTGTCATTATTCTAGATAAAGTAGAATTCAAGAAAAAAGAACTAAAATGAAAAAGGCACATCATTTATGACTGAAATATAACAGCCATTATCTTTTATGTATCAACACGGAAAAGTGCAAACTGCTGAACACTAAGGAAAAGATGACAAAAATAGAAGAAAAATAAGAGAGTGTAAAATACGTCTATCATTACGTGACAAATCAAACCTGCACTAAAGGTAAGAGAAGCAAGGAAAAGAGGAACTGAATAATAAGTAATAAGATGAGGATCGAGTCGGAAGGGTATTTGTAAGATCTGTCTCTGGGCCCAGTCCCCCAATTCTAAGGGACAGACCCCACGCCTCCCTTCTCTTACATATAAGAGTAGCAAAGGCGCAGCAAAGATCTTTGTATGCATATACTTACATATCAGTGTCCCTATTTCCTGGAGGTGGATTACCAAATGTGAGATTTCAAGGCCAAATACAAATACGTGTTTCCTCGTACTGGATATATCTGAATTTCATTCCTAAAGACTGCAGTGGTTCATTATTCCTACCGCCTCATCAATGCTTTACGTTCTGCCAATGTCTATGGACAATGGTATCTCCTAATTGCCTTAATTTGTATTACACTGTCTTCCCTATTCATTGGGCATTTGCATTTCCTTTTCTATAAATTGTCTAGTTATGTCCTTCCCCACTTAAAATTTGACTTGGTTTTATCCTATCAATCTGTAGGAGCTCTTTGTGTATTAGAACATTAAGTCTCTATTACATGTATTACTAGCTGGGAGTCTTCTGACTTTTTGTGGTGTTTTTCAAGATACAAAAAAATATTTTAATGTAGCCAACGCTATCTATGTTTCCTTTATGAAATCTGGGTTTTCTGATCTGTTTAAGAATTCTCCCCTTGGGGCTCCTGGGTGGCTCAGTCGTTGAGCGTCTGCCTTCGGCTCAGGGCGTGATTCCAGCATTCTGGGATCAAGCCCCACATCAGGCTCCTCCGCTGGGAGCCTGCTTCTTCCTCTCCCACTCCCCCTGCTTGTGTTCCCTCTCTTGCTGGCTCTCTCTCTCTCTGTCACATAAATAAATAAAATCTTAAAAAAAAAAAAGAATTCTCCCCTTATCCCAGTGTATGTATATATTCTCCTAAATTTTCTTTTTTTCACATTTAAAACTTTAACCCATCTGAGATATACTTTTTGTATGTGATGCATGGGGAGGAGGTCCAACCTGATTTTCCTCATGATTCACAGCCCGGCCACTAATGAAATAGACGGATTCTTTTCCCACTTAATCTGGTGTCCAGCTTTGTCCTATATTAACTACCCACATGTACCCAAGGTTATTTCTGGACTCAATTATGTTTCTCTGATCTATGTATAGATTTTTGTGTCAAGTTCATAGTGTTTTTATCACCATCGCTTCATAGAACTTTAAGAGGTGTTAAGTAGGGGAACCTGGGGGGCTCAGTCGGTTGAGCGTCTGACTCTTGGTTTCGGCTCAGGTCATGAACTCAGGGTTGTAGGATTGAGCCCCTTGTCCGGCTCCATGTTCACCATGGAGTCTGCTTGAGATTCTCTCCCTCCCTCCTTCTTTCCCCCTCACCCTGCTCTTGGGTGCACATGTGCTCTCTCTCAAAACAAATAATAAAAATAAAATTTAGAAGGTGTTAAGTAACTACAGGTCAAGCAAAATGAAGAGTGAGAAGCTCCCAGGTTTGGATTTGAGTCCCCAAACCTTGATCACGTTTGTGAGTACAGTTTCCATGGAGATACGGAGATGGACGCTAGATTTAGCGATGTTTGGGACAGAGTAGAAAGTATAGGTTGTTGTGCTCTTGAAGAATTCAGCAGTGAGAGGATGTAAGAACGTGGTACAGTGGATGGAAGGAGAAGCAAAAAAAAAGGGGGGGATGTTTTAAAGCCCAGGGAAGATTTGCATGTTTGTGACCCAGAAGGAAGGTGTCAGTGGAAGGGGATACACATCTACCAAAGAGTTATAAACATCCATAAACTTCTTCCCAGAAGAACTAAAATGCTGTGATTATCATAAATGGTGTGACTTAGTTTCAGGCTCTGTATCATATGTATTGCCATTAAGGTTTCCTGTACTCTCCATTCAACATTAAACACCATATTAAAAAACACAGATGGGAAAAAAAAACACAACAACAACTGAAGGAGATAAAGAGGTACAAACTTCCCGTTACAGAATAAGTAATGGGGGCGAAAAGTACAGGATGGGGAATACACTCAACAACATTGTAATAACTCTGTCTGGTGACAGACGGAAACTATGCTTAGTGTGGTGAGTAGTAATGCATATAAACGTCGATCTCTATGCTGTACACCTGAAACTAATGTAATATTGCATGTCAACTACACTTCAATTATAAATAAGTAGATAAATAAATAGATAACAAATATCTGCATTCTCCCTATTGGTAAAAACGGATGAAGTTCATTTTTTCTCTGTAAAATACAATTCTGAGGATAGACAATGGGGGAGGAGGCCAATGGAAGGTACTGGATTCTGAGGCATAACTAAGGTAGCAGCAATGGTTTTACCTAGTATTTTCCTGTTCCCTTTTCTTCTGTTCCAAACAAGAGACCAACTAAGTGTACGCTCCTGCCCTCAGGGACGTGCACAGTAGAGTAAGCTGAGGAGTTTTAAAAATAAATAAATAAATACATGAATTAATTAAAAAAAAAAAAAAGGCAATGCCCAGGTGGTACTGTAGGCCAATTAAATCAGTCACGTGAGAACTGAGCATGAGTATTTTATTTTAAAGATTTTATTTTTTTATCAGAGAGAGGGTGCACAAGAGAGAGAGCACAAGAGTGAGTGGGCAGGGCAGAGGGAGAGGCAGAAGCAGACTCCCCGCTGAGCAGGGAGCCTGAAAGGGGGACTCAATCCCAGGACCCCGGGATCATGACCTGAGCGGAAGGGAGATGCTTCACTGACTGAGCCACCCAGGTGCCCCTGAGCACGAGTATTTTTTAAAGCTTCCCAGATGATTTCAGTGTAGAGCAAAGATTGTGAACTGCTGACCTGGAGTTTCTGAGTCAGCCAACAACGCAATGCTGTTTTCTGAAACTGGCACATGTGAGCCTTGGCAAGGTCCGGTGTGAAAAAATATTAGAGACAGATGACCGACACTCCTTCATGTGACAGGGCATATTCTCTGCCTGCCTCTCTACTTAGGATGTCCTCCAAGGAGAATTCAAGGTAGCGATACTTTGAATTGAGGTGCTTTCCAGGGTATTTCTAACATGGGCAAGACTCAGAAAGGCACAACAGTGTTTGCACAATGGGGGTGTTTTGGTCACCATGCAGTGGGGAAAAAAAGGTTAAAATATCACAGGAAATGAAAGAGAAGCTACTCCTGAGATGAAGCTGAATGTGAGAATTTAATTACTAAGAGCGAGAAAAGAGTTGTTCACTTGGGAGTTTCCTAGGAGGTGAACTCGTTTCTTTTGTCAACTCTCCACTGGTTGGAATGCTGTTTAAACCAACGGCCAAGAGGAATTTAAAAATTAACTGTACGACAAACTGTTTTGACATACAAACACCTAGAACAAACACATATTCACACCCACTCTAAGGTCAAAGTTTGCAAAACTAAAAATATATTTACGGGGAAACAAAATGAATCGTATTGAAATTTGGAAAACAGAACACGAGGGTGTCACCCTGATATCTGAGAAACAAAAAGAAGTATTTGCTAGTGTTTGATTTTTATTCCTAGGGGTTGTCTTTTTGTGATCCCTTAACTAGGGAACAGGAAGTTGAGTTTATCATCCAGAAACTCATCTCAGAATGAGACAAATGTCTGCACTTATGTAACTCTGTATTCAAAGTAATTCCCTAGCTCAAGATTGAGAGTACAAAGCACTGGGTTGGAATCCCGGCTCTGCTAGGTACTCGTAGGTGACCTTGGATAATGATTTAACCACTCTAAATCTCAGTTTTGTCATCTTTAAAAGAGGGATGATGATGATGATGATGATGATGAAGAAGAGGAGGAGGAGGAGGAAGAGGAGGAGGAGGAGGAAGAGGAGGAGGAGGAGGAAGAGGAGGAGGAGGAGGAAGAGGAGGAGGAGGAGGAGGAAGACACCTACATAAGGTGTTTACGAAGGCTTAGCTCCATGCCCAGCACTCGGAAAGCATTCGATTGATCATAATCATTCTTCTAAGTCATATTCTATTTATAAACTAAGAAATTTAGAAGTGTCCCTCTCATTTTCTGATATGTAAAGATTATACAGAAATAGCTGAAATGTTCTGGCCTGAATAAAGGACACATGGTTTCATTTAGAGATGCACTAGTTTGAATCTTAATTCTTGATTCTGATCCCTCAGCTGGGACCACTCTCTTTTTGAAGTAGTGCTCCTGTCTCTTAGCTACCCTAGTGCCCTCTCTCCAGTGAAAAACTAAAAATACACTGAGTAAACAGTACAAGCTATTGGTTTATTTTTAAACTTTCTAAGATTCCCTTGGAAACGTAACCATCTCCCATCGGCATTATCAGCTCACTCTGAAGAATACAACCAGATAGAATGCCATGTGGAACAAATTGAGAATCCCATGACCTAACACCAGTCTCTAGCTCACAACTCAATGCAGGGTTGCAGGTCTCAAGTGAAGGAAATTCCAAAGGTTCCCACCAGTATGAGTTCTGGAGGTATGGACAAGCTTCTGGAAGAATAAGAAACACTCCCCCATAGAGCCCATTGGTCCACCACTGATTGCTAAGGTACGTGGTGTTGCAAGAGAGACTGCCCTGCCAAGCACACCATTTCTTCATTGTTTCCTCTCCCACTGGGGCAATGTCTAGAGGCAAAGCCTACTTCCCAATCACAGAGAACACCGAATAATCCTGTCTGACATAACTGGAAAACTAGATGGGAAGAGATTCCTGGGTTACTTAAAATGTTCTAGGTTAGAGAAAGAAGGAATTCTTGCCAACTAACAAATACCACTATAATTCTGTTTTAAACAGATAATGTACAAGAGAAAACTAGAGATATCAAACTGATTTGTAAAAGGTTCTAGGGGCTCCTGGGTGATGCAGTTGGTTAAGAGTCCAATTCTTGGTTTCAGCTCAGGTCGTGATCTTGGGATTGTGGGATCGAGCCCCACGTGGGGCTCTGAGCTCAGTGCAGAGTCTGCTTCGGATTCTATCTCCCTCTCCCTCTGCCCCTCCTGCTTGTGCTCTCTCACTCTCTCTCTCTAAAATGGATAAATAAATCATTTAAATTAAAAAAAATAAAAGGTTCTAAATAAAGTATTAGCAAATAGAATCTAGGAGTAAATTTAAATAGCAATACACCATGACTGTGAGTGTGTATTCCAATAACGCAAAGGTAGCTAAATATTAGAAAATCTATATTAATATTGACCAAAGGGGTGGAAATCTTATGATCTTATGGTAGATAGTAACAATTCTTAACATTTATGTCCACTCCCGATAAGTGCTCTTTGTGAAATGGGATTTGGTGAATGACTTCCTTAACATCAAGACATATCTTAAACCAAAAGCCAATATCATCCTTGGATGATTGGAATATCTATCACATAAAAGCAATGTCATAATGTCTATGACATTAGGTGACTAAGTGAAAAGGCATACCTGTGAATAAATATTCAGTATGGTTGTAAAAACATAAGTTCTTCCAAAATAATCTAGAAAATCATCTCATTTCTGGTCAAAATCCCAACATGATATTTGTGGGAGGGAGCATTTTAAAAAGTATCCCAACTGCATAGTAAAAGGTGATAATCCAAACCCACGATTGGGAAAAGATAATCACATAAATAATTGTGCTATTGTCACTGCGATGACGAGTAGGAGAGGTAAACACAGGTTTGGTGTAAAATGTTTTAAATAAAATGTGGGCTCTTGTTTCATTCATTACTCAAAGGAAATTCCAATACAACAAATACTTTAAAGTAAAAACTAAAATTACGTAAGACCTAGAAGAAAGACTGCACAAGTACTTCTCTAATCTTGGGTGGAGGGTCTTTCTGAGCACATCATGAAAAACAGCCATCACAAACAAAAGACTGATAACCTCGACTGCGAACAGTGAGAACTTTCCAATGACAAAAACAAACAAAAGCCTATAAATAAAGCTGAAAGACAAAGGACAAATGTGGGGAAATAGGCGTAATACGGATAACAGACAATCTGCTGCTACTCTAATATAAAGAGTTGGGCACTTAAGAATAAATCATTCCTCCCAGTAAAATAAAGAACCAGTAGTTTCCTCAAAAGAAAGAAAACGAAAATAGTAGTTTGAAAAGATACATGCAGCCGTATGTTTAGAGCAGCATTATTTACAATAGTCAAGATATGGAGGTAACCCAAGTGTCCATCCAGAGATGAATGGATAAAGAAGATGTGGGATATTTACATAATGGAATTTTACACGGCCATAAAAAAGAATGATATCTTGCCATTTGCAATGACATGGATGGAGCTCAAGTGTATTATTCTAAGGGAAATCAGGCAGTCGGAGAAAGACAAATACCATATGATTTCACTCTGTGTGGAATTTAAGAAACAAAACGAACAAAGAAAAAGGACAAACAACAAAAAAATATAGTTTCTACAGCGATAAAATTTTTTCTCCTGACTCTACTGACCTCTGAAGAAGAAGGGAAGAGGTATGACCAGCGACAGTTCCTACCACTCACTCCTACCAGGATTCTCCGAGCACCCTTCACACACACACACACACACACACACCCCTTGGGCAGTTTATTGAGGAATCACACCTGCGTCCCTGTAGCATGTGGCTTCCTAGTGTACTGCTCAGCTGTTTCTAAGCTTAATGTTCTTTCTGAATCAGAATACTGCCCACGAATGGGGTTGTGGAGGGGACGGTTCTCTTCAAAGTGGAATCAGCACATAGAGAAGCATGGCTGCCTATTTCCTGGCTCAAGTCTTGGGAAGGGCTTTCTTCCCTTTGCACAAGGGTTCTGCGTTTGTGAAACAAAGCCAGACTGTGCGATGAGCTGATTCCGCCACTAGGTTGCCTGTCTCCATCTTTGATGGCACTAGGAAATCCCCTGCCTTCCCCAATTCTGTCAGTCTTCATGGGTGCTTTAGCAAGAGGTTCTAATCACGAGTGACTGCACTGGAAGTCACCATGAACCATAAACTGTCACATAATGACTTGTCTACTCGGGGTGACAAAAATTCTACAGAATATATATAATCATAGAACATGGTCCCTTTGTCTATAGACGCTGTGGAGGCCAACATTGACCAGCGCGGTGGCTGCTCCACGTACCGCTGGAGTATCTCCTCGGGGACTCTCATCAGAGCCTGCAGCGCATTGTTCTGGTGTTCAGAGCCCACAAGTGAAATCCTTTTTAGATTGTATTCGATTTTTGGAAACAGGTAAAAGCCATTTGCCACATTCTCCATGGAATGTGCAACTGGTAAGTTTTAAAGATATGTATCTTAGATGCATATAGGATGCTTTCATCATATACAGAAGCACACGGAGAGAAAACTATAAGGCAGCAACACTAATTGATGCTCGTTATAGGTAATTAACACATTCGGAAGGCAATTCCCAAAGGGGACTTCTAAAGACTTTTTTTAAACACTAATAGCATCACAAGTGGATAATCTAATTTGTTTTTGGGGAAACCATGAATACCTGGTTTGGTTTTGGGGGAAAAGTCATATGAGAGTCACAATTTGTCTAGCTGATGTTCTCTTCTTTCTTAATGTTATTTTGAAAGGTTTAATAAGCAAACCTTCCTTTCCTCGACCTACCTCCCTGCACCCTCCAATACCAGCCAACTAGTGCACCATCGTCTCCTTCATTTTTTCTTTCATAACATCTGCCTTACATTGGACCTTCCTCACTACTTTCTCCATTGTGATCTTTAACATCTCTTATTGAAATTTCATGCCTTTGTTCACGTTTTTATACCCCTGCCCCCATTACTGGAATTTCCCCCCTAGTCTTCTCTGCCTAACAAAACCCTCCTAATCCTCCCAGGTCCAGCCCCCAGTCCACCTAAGTAGTGGACTTGTTGGCCTCCTGCTTTGCACCCTGTCATTCTGCTTGTCACTCTGAACCATTGCGTAGTGTAGGAACTCCATCCCGGGTGGCATTCAGTCAGATATCTGCTGGGTGTTGTGAAATAAAGGTTGGACTGATTTCTCAATCACAGGGGAAATTCAGGGTCAAAATGAAAGGGGAAAAAAATCAGTTTGTTTCAGTTTGGCTAATGTCCAATTTGCTCAGAATGAATGATAAACTAACAACAGACGGGACTGAATTTTACGCTTCCAGTCTCATTCCTTTGAAATTGTATGGGGAAGTTTCCCAGGCACACTCCATATGGGGGACACACCAAGTTCCTCCTTTGGGTTGAAGAAATAGGACTCAGAGAGATATGATCAATTGGAAGCCATCAATTAGAGAAGACTAGTAATAGGCAAAAAATAATAATAATATCTAGGAATAGAGAAATTGAAGACACACACCGTGTGAGCCAGGATGAAAATCACACCTCGCCTTTAGATAGTAAAATGTTGGTCAGCTGTCTGATGTTCACCTGGCTCCCAACTCCAGTGTTCTCAGGTTCTTCTTTGGTTGCTCCATTTTTGGTAGTGCAAGAAAAACTAAACTATAGGTATGACTTCCAGAGAAAAACATCAGCAGACTTGTGAACTGTCTGATCATTTCTCCCCCTTGTAGGAGGAGCTTACAGTTTTTCTCACTGATGGATAAGACTTTCACAAGGTAGGCCTCTTAACTCTTTTATTAACTATGCTTATTGCAAACAAGTTTTTCCCAAATGGTTAGACATTTATTCCCACCCTTTCCTAATAATCCATCCTTCCCCAGTACTTTGAAATGGCCACCAAAGCTTTATACTTAGCAGGGAGGACTGCCAATAATGCACGGCTCCAAATGCCACACAGGCTATAAAGGTGGGGTCAAGGGTGGACCCAGAGCGCTCCAACTGGACAATGACATTCAGGAAATGGCAGTTAAAAACCAACCAACCAACCAAACAAACAAACAAACAAAAACCTGTGGTGATTCAGCAGTTTATTCCTGGGAATAAATCACCATCACCATCATCACCATCATCATCATCACCATCATCATCATCATCATCACCATCATCACCATCATCACCATCATCATCACCATCATCACCATCATCATCATCACCATCATCACCATCATCATCATCACCATCATCACCATCATCATCATCACCATCATCATCATCATCATCATCACCATCATCACCATCATCATCACCATCGTCACCATCATCGTCACCATCATCATCATCACCATCATCATCATCACCATCATCATCATCACCATCATCATCACCATCATCACCATCATCATCATCACCATCATCACCATCATCATCATCACCATCATCACCATCATCATCATCACCATCATCACCATCATCATCATCACCATCATCACCATCATCACCATCATCATCATCACCATCATCACCATCATCACCATCATCACCATCACCGTCATTATCTACACACCTTGGTCTTAGAGTATGTGGCCTAACTATTTGGAGCATTTCCAAAGTACGGTATAACTCAGACTAATTTAAGCTATGATTTTTTTTTACTGTGCATCAAACCCCATCCCTTTGTGTTACAATTCGGAGTGTGTTACAATTTGAAAAAAAAAAGTTTTCTTTCACTGTAAGTATTCACTATAAATCTTATAAAAATAGACGCAAACAACGCCAGTGACCTATCACCACCCTCAGAAGGCTATTCCTGAGGAGCCTCTCAGGATGGGAACTCACTGAGATCAGAGAATTTCGGAGCCTCCCTGTAGAAACGCTGGACAGTTGGGGATAGCTGGTCATCCTCTCCTTCAGACTCAAGTCTCAGGCTCTCATTTTACTCCGAAAATATCTGCTCAAAATAAGTTCTTTTTCCTGTTACTCAGTTCAAACACCTTATTTTACTTCTGGTTTATCAGCATGCAGCATGGTGGTTGACCAAGCAAGCAATTATGCAAAGCAGAAGTCCTACAGCAAAAAAAAAAAAAAGGTCCATTTGGAAACTTTGTCAGAGTTTCCTAAAATGCAGGCAAACTGGCAGTGGCAGATGAGAGGTTCTCTGAATCCTATGTTCTTGGGAAACCGGTGAAATCCCAGGGATTAAGGGCAATGACCTGGGAGACCAACTGACGAAAGCCACGTGGGGAATGAAGGGCCAGTTCGCAACCCACTTGCAGGCAGAGGCTGAGGACAATGAGCTGACCGGTCAACCTTAGAAAGCTAAGTGTGCAGTACGATCAATACAGACCACACAGCAGGCCACCTTCCTAACGCTGTCCATCAACTTCCCAAGGCTGTCTGTCGACTCCCCAAGGCTGTTCAGTTTCGTGTGTCCTTCCAGGAAGGCAGACTGCCCGTTTCCCTCCAGAAGTGGGTCTCTTTCTTTGATCTCAGTTGTAAGCCTTGGTCTTTCTATGCTTGGCTCTCACTGAGACTCACCTGCTCCCCCAGCTATATATCCACTGTGGGTTCCAGCTCTATCTCCACTGTGGGTTCCAGCTCTGCATGGAACCGCAACCCCATCTGCGTGGCCTCTCCATGAGGCCTGCAGGGGCCAGCAGCAGCAGCCTGCAGGTACAGAGAGGAAGTCAGAGGCGTGGCTGCAGGAATGAGGGGAAAGGGAGGAAAGTGGCTGACACCAGAGGTGTGTTACAGCTGGAGGTGGAGATGTAGTCTTGTGAAAGCAGTCTGGTGGCTGGTCCTTTTGCCTTTGTGCAGTTCCTTCAGTCCCCATCTAATCCAGCAAATTGTTTCAGATGCATCAAACTCAGACTGATAGACCAGATGGCTGTGCATTAATTTTCCAAGAGAAATCCAGTAAGAATATTGATGAATGCAGATCACAGGCAGCCAAGTCGGACTCAGCTGCTTTGCAGTCTTGGTGGCAAGCTGGAGACAGGCTGGATTCTTGGAGCCTGACAGCCCCGTGTGCCATCTCCCTTATAGGGCTATGCGCAGTGTGGACAGTTACATTCTCTGGCCAGGACTGGGACATAGTCTTCCTTGTTCAGCTCAGGACATGCACAGCCCAGCTACTGCCCCTTCCTAGGCTCTGTGATAACAATTCCCCTGTCCTGGGCTCTGCCCTTTTTTAACCAGGAGGCAGCACAGTGGAGAGCCTCCCTGTGTCCCTGACCATCACCAGCATGGCACAGCCTGTGCAAACCACGAGGCCCTGGATTCATCTTGTGCTCATCTCTGTGAGATCCCAAGCCACAGCGATCAAGCCCAAAAATGCCAAGTTCCCTTAACTCTTGGAACTTAGGCCTCTTTCAGGTTCTTGGGTCCACTCCTCACCAGAAGTCATGTCCAGTGGCTGAGAGCTGTGATTGCTTTGCCCTCAGCCCCAGCCACTCTTTCCTGTACACACCTACTGCCAAGTCCATGGCTAGGGAGGGTCCTGGGGGCTGGGGATGACCTTTGTGCACTCCAGCTCTGATCCCGGGAGCTCTCACCACCCTCTGGAAGCCTTGAGTCTGGTCAATGTTGTCTTACCCTGTCTAGCCCACCAAGACTCAGCATGGCCACCTGCAGGGATCATAGCTAACCCTCCAGGGCCACACACTACTCTCTCAAGATTGGCAGAGATAGACTTTTTCAGGCCATGTTCACAAACCCTGAATCCTGCTAACCCAAAGGCTAGGAGATAGGACGCACGACCATGGACCCAGAGAAATGGTGCCCTTTCCCTCCCCCAAATCTTTGTGCCTCACTCAAGTGAATGCATTCAGTCAAGGATGAGAAAGCAGTCAAGGGTGAGAAAGACCCAGCTGCCTTCTTAAAACCTCTGAGCCATTGGTCATTTCTACTCCTGGCAGCCCTGGCACCTCTCCCTAGAGAGAACAAAATTATACCCTAGGGTTTTGTTATAAAGTCAAAATAGCCCCATCAGAAGGACCCAGGAAATACTGTGGTGAAGTTTAAAGTTCATAATTGATTTTTTTTTCTTTAGCTTCTTATGGTAGGCAGAATTCTAAGATGGCCCACAATCCCTGCCCCCTACTGTTCACAGCCTATATAATCTTCCTCTTCTCTACCCCTGTACCCCTCCCCTTCCCCGCCCCATCTGCCAGGTGGTGAAAGGACTTTGCAGATGTAATTAAGGTTCCCAATTAGTTGATTTGTAGATAGTTAAAAGGAAGAGAGATTGTCCTGGGTGGGACTGACTTAGATGAAAGCCCTTTAAAAGATGGACTATGTCCTCCCTGCAGTCATAGATTCTCCTTGCTGGCTTGATGACTTAGGCAGTTGTGTTCGGGAAGGCCACAAGGTAGACAACTGCAGTTGGCCCATAGGAACTGTAGGTGGCATCTAGGACCTGAGCCACCAGCCACCAGCCAGCAAAATGCTGGGACCCCCTGCCATACAACCACAAGGAAATGAACACTGCCAACAATCTAAACAAGGAAGAGAAATTTTCCTCAGTCGAACCTGCAGATGAAAATGCACCCTAGGGGCGCCTGGGTGGCACAGCGGTTAAGCATCTGCCTTCGGCTCAGGGCGTGATCCTAGCGTTATGGGATCGAGCCCCACATCAGGCTCTTCTGCTATGAGCCTGCTTCTTCCTCTCCCACTCCCCCTGCTTGTGTTCCCTCTCTCGCTGGCTGTCTCTATCTCTGTCGAATGAATAAATAAATTTAAAAAATCTTTAAAAAAAAAAAAAAAAGAAAAGAAAAGAAAATGCACCCTAGCCAGTACCTTGACTGCAGACTTGTGATACCCTGAGCAGAGAACCCAACTAAACGACACCCGGATCCTGACCCATAGCAACTGGGCAGAATAAATATGGGCTGTTTGAAGCCACCACGTTTGTGGTCATTTGCTGCACAGCAAACAGAAAACTAATACATGGCTACAAGTATACATAGTCTTTGCTCTACTTCTTTGACAAACAGTTCACGTTCTAGTTTCTAGTTGTCCCCCAAAATCACATGACCAAAGGTTCACAAAAAAACTTTTAAGAAAAATCACTCAATCACTACTGTGGAACAAGGAAAAATACACTCAATAATAAAAAGCTTTGTGAAATTTTCAGAAGGCCAAATATATGTAAAGTTGAAGTTAACAGCCGGCAACAGAATTAAGGAGGAAAAGTTTTTGGTTAAAATAATACTTCGGTGGGGCACCTGGGTGGCTGGTCGGTTAAGCCCAATTCTTGATTTTGGCTCCAGTCATGATCTAGGGGTCATGAGATCGAGCCCCACATTGGGCTCTGTGCTCAGCAGGGAGTCTGCCTGAGGATTCTCTCTTCCTCTCCTTTTGCCCCTCCCCCTACACGTTCTGGCTAAAATAAATAAATAAATCTTAAAAAAACAAATAAAATAATACTTTGGTAACAGCAACAAAAGAACTTCGGTAAACCATTTGGGTCAAGTGGATGCTTATGACATGGATTAGCAAAAAAAAAAAAAAAAAAA